>NW_019265584.1:0-518 GCF_002742605.1 Olea europaea var. sylvestris
AGAATCTAATTCATGTTCATGCTAACAGAAGAGCGGATCCAATACCAAGACGACTTCTTTCTTAGGAAGTGCAGCAAGTACTTGAGGATTTGTGGGATATCATGCCCCACGAGTTAGTTGCCAAGTGCCCCCTAGGAGGGCAGTCTACCACAAGATCGAGTTGGATTTCGGGACTAGGGGAAATAGGTAATCGACTCCTTTTCATACAACAATATGCCAACCGGGCTTACTATAAGGAATCTAAGACCTCAAGGCAAAGCCCATTTTTTGAAAGCGGGAAAGCATTCCACCTTACAACTTCACTCGCGTAGGAAAGAAAGCAAACTCCGTCCTCTCTTAGGGTGACGAGGGACAAAGCAGCAACCAAAAAGCATTGAACCTTAGCCTTAGCCGACTTCGAGCACTTCGAAAGAGACTAGGCGCTGACCGATAGGATTAGAAGGAGTAGGCGATGACTGAACTGATAGGATCACAAGGAGGAGGATGAAGGGAAAGCTTGAGTTCTTCTTTCAGAGAGG
>NW_019265584.1:9623-9874 GCF_002742605.1 Olea europaea var. sylvestris
TCTTCAGGACGATCTAGTCACAGGTTTTCACTTCTCAGTGAGTGAAAGATTTGTCCCCGGGTCTACGTTGAAAGCTTCTATAGTAGAACTCATTCGAGAGGGCTTGGGGGTCTTAAAAATGGTTCAGGTAGGGGAATAAAGTGAAAATGCCATCTCTATGGACCATTCTCTGCTATCTATTTTTGACTCCTAAATTCATATATAGAATGAAATGAATTCCCTGGCTCTTTCAATTTCTGGGAAAGGCTCTT
>NW_019265585.1:0-282 GCF_002742605.1 Olea europaea var. sylvestris
ATAATCCAAATTGCAACAAGCTCGACATATGAAGTGGATGACGTATTTGCAACAATTTAATCTTGTGATTAAATATAAGAAGGGCAGTTAGAATAAGTTTGTAGATATGTTATCCCGTCCACCATTAGCAGCCCTGTGTTTATCTGTTTTTATGCAGATCCAACCAAATTTTCATGAAGAATATAGAAGCTTGTATGAAGTAGACCTGGATTTTCAATCTCATTTAGCAGATGTAATGGATGGCAAGCCCACTGAATTTTCACTTCACAATGGGCTCCTCTA
>NW_019265585.1:9643-9871 GCF_002742605.1 Olea europaea var. sylvestris
CCAATGGCATATCATTTCGAAATTCTCCAAAGGGTGGCCAAGAATTATCCCACATATGATAAGGAATTATTTGCACTTCAACAAGCGGTAAAGTATTGGAGAGCCAATTTTATGGGCAAAGAAACTATCGTACATTCTGATCATCGACCCATACAGTACTTACAAACATAATCCAAATTGCAACAAGCTCGACATATGAAGTGGATGACGTATTTGCAACAATTTAAT
>NW_019265586.1:0-183 GCF_002742605.1 Olea europaea var. sylvestris
CCCTGATTAAGGCGGTGCAAGGGACAGCTAGCTATATAAAATCGGTAGCCCCGGGCGGAGCAGCTCGAAGAGGGGCATCTATCTCTATTGATCGAGCTGAAGGAAGGGCTTCATAGCCTTTACCTTATTCCGGGGAGGAGAAAAGGAAGTCAAGTGCTACTTATTACAAAAGGCGAACCCAGG
>NW_019265586.1:9599-9871 GCF_002742605.1 Olea europaea var. sylvestris
GTTCTTCCTTTTTGGAATTTCAAGGGTAGTAAAGGTATATAAATGCTCACCTCAGAAGCAGGTTTTTAAATTCCAGCTTTTCCCTCATGGCAGCTGTGTTCCCTTTCTTCCGTTTAGTTCGGTTAGTAGGCCACCACACTACATAAGATAGAGCTGGCGGAGAAAGCGAGCTTCAGCGAGCAGCAAGTGGAACTGTTCTGCCCAAGCTTTGAACTTCCTGTATGTATTTGGATTGAACCACTTGAAAAACTTCCAGTGTGTAGGAGATAACC
>NW_019265587.1:0-167 GCF_002742605.1 Olea europaea var. sylvestris
TTATGATGATCCTGAGGCCACTGGCTCTGTGACCTGGGTTCCTGAGCAGCAAGATGGCCAAGAAAAGGACCAGGGAGATGGGGTACCTATCTCCCTTCAAGCGAACAAAGAAGATGCCACTCAGTTAAAGTCTCTGCCAGTATCGACACCTCAGGCTCTGGGAAGTG
>NW_019265587.1:9530-9869 GCF_002742605.1 Olea europaea var. sylvestris
CCGTAGGGTTTTATGCCTAAAGACTTTATAGGTTATTTTCCCTATAGAGTCGATAATAGTGGTAGGGGACTTTTACCTTGCAGCATCACATACGCCCCAATCAGGTTTTTGATCACCAGGACAGAGCAGTCTCGGATGCAGGCGTTGATAGCCAGTCAGCAGCAGGAGATTCAGGCGCTGAGGGATCAGATAGTGAGTTCGTTCTCCTATTTACCGTAGATGACTTGTCCTCCTTTGAGACTGAGTCACTGCCTCATTATGATGATCCTGAGGCCACTGGCTCTGTGACCTGGGTTCCTGAGCAGCAAGATGGCCAAGAAAAGGACCAGGGAGATGGGG
>NW_019265588.1:0-342 GCF_002742605.1 Olea europaea var. sylvestris
AACTTCACCTAAAGTGTTATAGTAGCTCCCTAACTTATCTTGTAGTTGAGCCCTACAAGTGCTAAGGGAATTTGAAAGGAACCATTTACATTCATTCATGTGTTGCTGGCCTAACATGTCATGGAAAAGATGAAGGGAAAAAGTGAAAGATGGGCTCAATTGACACCCATTAGTAAGATCGCAATACACGCTGAAGTGACACTGATAAAGCAGAAAATTGAAAAATGTGTGTAAGGTGAGTGGATAAATTCACACGCACACCAGAGATAGAGAGACAAAGTTAAGGGTATGAAATGAAACCTTTAGCAAAATTAAGGATGGCTAGTGAGTATCCCCTATACC
>NW_019265588.1:9655-9868 GCF_002742605.1 Olea europaea var. sylvestris
GTAAAATCTTAGATTGAGCTCTTCAGATAAATGGCTCTGATTGTGTGCTATGAAAAACTTCAGTACTAAATGCAGCAGTAAACTACAGTCGTTACTCAAAAAAATAAGATCTAATAACTTCTTATGAATTGAAGCAAACAAAGATCATTTGGGTAAAACAAATTTACAGCCATTAACTTCACCTAAAGTGTTATAGTAGCTCCCTAACTTATC
>NW_019265589.1:0-6857 GCF_002742605.1 Olea europaea var. sylvestris
AAAAACACAGTTTATGGAGCTATCTTCTTTGTTCCCACCATGAATGAATCCGGATTCATATTACTGTTCCAAAATAGACAACATACACCAGTACATATTTCCTTCAAGCAGAAATTGGAGTCGTTTTGACTCAGTTCAGCCCACACCAGCTTAGGTTTAGTCACATGACATAATAATAGATAGGGGTCAAGAATTCACATGTCACCAAAGCCATATCGGCAACTTCTATTTTTCCTGCTCGTTTGAATACACATCGTGGACTATGAAATAACAAAAACTATGCTACGCCTCGCTACCGAGACTCAAGAAAAAGCCCACGTGGCGGCCATACAGAAGCCCAACTAAATGCCCACACTCCACATCATCAAAGATGAAGCAATGCACATCAACTGAAGCGTCACTTGAAGCTGAAGCACAGTGACCGAAGTGAGGCGCCTCCTACTTAAAGCCATTCATTGAGATACGATCCATTGCTTTCAACCAAATTGCCGTGCAAGAGGCTGAAGCCCATATGGCCGAAGTGGAGACCTTCTAACCACGGAGGAGCATCTTTCATAGTTGCTTCTCCTAAGAGGCCTTCTACACCAAAAACTTATGAAAGTTATCGATGTGACCTCTTACACTAGCATAATGTCAAGTCTTGTCAGCCTATATCATGGCCACGTATCCCTAAGTCATAGGGTGGCTATCTTTTTAGATAATATTATATGCCAGGTTCTACGATGTAAGACGCGATGCCTATGATGGGATGCCTTGGTCGTTAGGATGTAACTACATGTTTCTTCATCCAAAAGGCCACCACTTCAACCACAAAACTATATAAGCCCATGAACAACACCAACTCTAAGGTAATGCAATTTTAACTCTCAAAATATAAGATTGCTCTCAACCATGACAATCCTGAGTTTGAACCATGACATCATCATATTTTGGCCCCGATGAACATTTATTTATATAGAAACCTCGTCCCGCTTAAAATTTGAATCTAATGAATACTAAGAGGCATATGGAAAATCACTCAATCTCTCCCACATTGCGTTTTAACTCTTTAATTATTCAGAGCTGTTTTTTTTCCAGAACTAGAAAATAATAATAAGACATATAATAACTTCAAAATAACAGTAAGCTCTAACTTAAAATCAAATTTTAGTAATTTAAATCAATATAATCAAATACACAAAACAAAATTGTTGGCCAAAAATCAGGTTCTTTTGAACCCTTAAAAAATCTAATCAATTTTAATTGAAAATTTCCCCAAATCAAAATTTCCCCAAACCCACATTTGTATCAGAGTAAACATGCAACATGAAAGGGTAAATTCTGCAAAAAAAAAAAAACATACGACAAAAAAATTTGATAAATCATAATCCTTATCTCAGACACACACACATGAACCCAAAAATCAGAACCAGGATGTTACATTGCATGCATGTACATAAATAGGCTTCTAATAAAATCGATGAAAAATTAAACACAGCAAATAAATTAACACCCAAAATTCCAATCTGTAAATTATTCATGCAAAATTACCCAGAAATACTTACAAAACGGAATCTCATCTGGGTTGGTTCCATAAACATCAGCAGTTGGAATCACATTAGCCGGAAAATGCTGATCCAAAATGTTCTTCTTCAGATAGAACAACACTTCGTTATCTGTTGGATCAAATCTGAACCCTTGCGGCAAATTCAATGCAACCCTCCTTGCTCCACCCCGATAAAAAGCCATTGGGAACTTCTTTTCTGCCTGAATTTTGGTGCTTCGGGTAGAGCAAGATTTGGCTGTGTGCAGGTATTTTATAGTCTGAAATTTTTACTGCAATGATTCTACAGCGGTAGAAATGATTATTGTTTAAGTTCTTCAATGAAACTCGTAATAATATTGGTGGAAATACCTACATATAGCCTAAATATAAGAGTAGTTTGTAAGATTAAACCAAAAAATATTATCATTTGAAGAACAGCCTTTGAACAATAATCTTTCCATAAATACCCCTCATAAAGAATTTGCAACCAAAGCCATTACAATGTATAAAAACCTCCAATTAGGTCCTCAGAGAAATATAGATCATAAATCTTTAATAAATTTAAACTCAAATATTATACAAAATTTTATTGATCTAAGAAATGCAACAAATAATGAATTAAATTATTCAAAAGAATATCTAAAAAGTTTTTTTTACCGAATATTTAGATCCAAAATTAAAACATAAAAATGTTTATATAGATAAAGGAGCAATCAAAACCAAAAATGATATACATAAAATAATTCTTAACTTGAAAAGAAGAATTAAAAAATTAAATATAATTATTAAAGAAAAAGTCTTAACAAAAGATAGTGAATTTCATAAATTTTATTGTGATATTTTAAATACTTATGAAGATTTTAATTGGCTCAAAAATCTTAACCCCTTCGCTGCACACTCCGACGAAATGGTATCAGTTGCGTACATTAACCCACATGTATCAGAGTGGATCTCTATAAGGAAATACAGTAATTATTGACTCTCCGCCCCCGGCTTGAAGTTCACGCTTCAAGAACACTGATAGGTGCCTTTCTACTGCCGTCAAGTCAGGGCCGTTTCCGTATAACCGGACGGTGGTGGGTGTGTTCTGCGCACTCTGGTAAAAATGGTATCAGAGCCATGTTACGAACCTAAAATTATGATGAACGTAGTAGATGAAGAAAATATAATTGACAAATTTTTGAAAAAAGTAGAAAAATATAAAAAACCTAGTTCTCCCTATTTACCTAAAAACACCACAAATAAAAGTTTTGAGGACATACATAAAAGACAGGAAAATTTAGAACATAATCTACAAATAGGAAATGCTCTATTAGATAAAAATCTTAAAGGAAAAAATAGGATTATAATTAATCCACCTCAAGATTTTATGATAACATAAAAAGAAAATAATAAAGGGAAAAAACATGAAAAAAATCAATCTATGATTACAGATGTAGAAGAACTAGAACAAAAATTCTTAGAATCTACTAGTGAAGAGTATGATAAATATAAAAAACAGTTAGAAGAATTAACTGAAAAAATGGAAAATACAAAGATGAATACTAATTCATCATCAAGTCGAAATATAAAAATAGAATTTAGTAGTGATGAAGAATATGATTATCCTTATGGTACTACAATACCACTTAAGGATGGTATTAATCAATATAGAAAAATATAGAAAATATACACTGGAAATATAAAAGAAAATTCAAAAACTACAAAAAATTTAAGAAGAAGAATTTTAAACCACACAAAAAATATTTCAAGAAAAGAAATTGGAATAAAAAGCCTAAACCAAGAAATATTAAAAAAATGTAGATATTTTATTTGTAATGAAGAAGGACACATTGTCCTTCAATGTCCTAAAAAGAAAGATAGACAGAATATAAAAATTCTTCGAATTTATGAAAAATTCCAAGATGATAGTGACATATAACCAATTGAATATTTTGGAGATCTAAGTAGTGAATGCAGTAGCATTTATGAATTAGATACATCCTCATCTGAGGAAGAATTTGAGGAAATAGTATATATAAATTAAGAGATACAACAAGTAGAAATAGAAATAGAAACAACTAAAAAAGTTGAAGACTCAAATAGAAGGTATAAATCAAGAAATTACCTTTGATATTAAAAAATACACAGGAATAACCAAAAAAATATTAGACCTATAAGAAAAAGATGTATTCCATCAAGAATTCTTAGGAATATTACCAAGAATAAATAAAACAATTGTAATTATGAATGATAAAGAAATGTCTATCAACATAGAAGATACTATAGAAAAAACGAGAATTCCTATAATTACAAAAGAATGGATAAAACAAAAGTTATCCAAAATTTCGGAGAATGTAAGAAACAAATTAAAATGTATTGAAATAACAGGAGTCTAGATAATGGTAAAAGGATTCTTTAGAGAAGGAATGAACATACCAATTGAAATTTATTGCATGGACAACAGAATTTTACAAGATCCTATAGATGCTCTATTAGGAACAATCGTAGAAAACTTAGTCTATCAAAAGATAATATTTACAGTAAAATCAAATTATGCAATATCATTAAATGATGAAAATATTGACCAAAGTTTCAATCTATATTATAGAATTGGAAACTTGAAAATATTACGAAGAAGTAAGGCTATTAGTATGAGTATAAAATCAATTTTTACTTTTAGTACTAGCCATCATAACAATCTAAGGAAAATAACTAATAATATTATCATACATAAAGATTTTGAGGAATTATCACAATATATACCTCCTAGGAAATACCAAGAACATGAAGTTACTATATCAGAACAGATAATGCTTGATTTTCACAAACAAGCTAGAGAAATAAATTCTGAAGGAAAACTAATAAGAAGAAATAGTGTCAGCCTAGAAGGAAATAATCTTATTTGTAAGATTTTCCCCTAGACAAGACTCTAAGATAAGCAAACTTAAGAATTTAAGTATTGCTGAACCATCAAGTTCGCAATATTATATCAAAATAAGATATGTAAATCAAGAAGGATATAGGAAGAATCTTCTTGTCCTCATTGACACTGGAGCAGATAAAAGTCATGTAAATGCTAAATTTGTTAGCCATTTAATAGACTTTGAAATACCAGAATCATACATATTTAAGGATTATCTAGGAAATAATCTTGAAATAAAAAAAAAAGTAAAGTTCCCTCTTATACTTATAGGAGAGGATATGAAAGAATATACAAAAGAAATAATTCTATATAAAGATGAATTGTATGGAGTTGATCGTTCACCTATTCTACTAGGAATGAACTTTCTTGAGAAATATAGTCCTTATAAAATCTGTCAAGGATATTTAAAAATAACAGTTGATGATAACCCAATATCATACCAAGAATAGATGAAAATATGAAATCATTGTTATCATGGAAAGAGTAATTAGTACTAATCCCAGGAGTCCATATATTGAAATTACACTCAATATAAAAAGTTATTGTAGAATTAAATTTCATACTTATTTAGATACAGGAAGTACAATAAGCTTATGTTTACCAAATGTACTACTATCTGAATATTGAAAATACAATTCAAAGAAGATTGTCACCGCTACAACAGCAGGTAGAAATAAGGTAGTATACAACAAATATGCTACGCAAGTACCTTTTCTAATTTCCTTTAGAGAAGTATTTATTGATACAATATACATGTCAACCACAATTGGATGTGATATTTTATTATGACAAAATTTTCTATTAAAATATGCACTATTTACACAATATATTGATAAGTATATGTTCACAACACCCTGTGCATACAAAATATTTTCAGCAAAAATAAACAAGGCTGTTACAATGGCATATAGAGACATAAACCATCAGAGTTCCTCAACCCAGCATGGTGGATGTTGGCGTACAGAAAAATTTAAACCAGTTACAGTTCTAAAAATGACAACAGAAAATAGGTTAGAACAATTGAAAAAAGAAATTTCTAAAACATATTCTGAAAATCCATTAGAAAAATAGAATACAGACAAAGTAAAAGCAAAAATAGAATTAACCAATCCAGACACTATTGTTAGAGTAAAACCCATAAAATATAGTGTAGATGACCAAAAGCAATTTAAAGACCAGATAAAAGAATTGCTAGAAGCCAAATTAATTAGGCCTAGTAGAAATCCACATAGCAGCCCAGCCTTTATGGTTAGAAAAAATAGTGAGATAAAAAGAGGAAAAGCCAGAATGGTGATAAATTACAAAAAATTAAACGAATTTACCAAATTTGATGGATACTACTTGCCAAATAAGGACACCCTTATTAAATAAGTACAGAACAAAAGGATATTTTCAAAATTTGATTGTAAGTCAAGATTTTGGCAAATCATGCTTACAGAAGAAAGTAAACCATTTACTACATTTAGTACCCCCAATCTTTTAGGAAAATACGAATGGATTGTAATGCCGTTTTGGTTGAAAAATGCACCACAGATATTTCAAAGAAAAATGGATGAGGTAACCAATTACTCATTTTTGTATTACATATGTAGATGATTTACTTATTCATTCAAAAAATATTGATGAACATATTGAATATCTTGAGAAATTTTGTTATATTATGAAAAAACATGGTATTAAACTTTCTCAAAAGAAAGCTGAGATAGTTAAAACAGAAATAGAATTTTTAGGTTTATTTATAAAAGAAGAAGAATTGCAATTGCAATCCCATATTGGAGAAAAACTTCAAGATTTTCTTGAAAAAATCAAAGATAAAATACAATTACAAAGTTTCCTTGGCATATTAAATTATGCTGAAGGATTCATTGAAAAATTGTGCCAAATTAAAAAATTATTTTTTTCCAAAGTTAAGAAAAAATATTATGTGGTCTTAGAAAGAACAAGATTGTGAAAATATAAGTAAGGTAAAAGAAGAATTAAAGGTATTGCCCAAACATATAATTCCACAAGAAGAAGATTTCTTTATCCTTGAAACTGATGCTTCAGATAATTACTGGGGAGCAGTATTAAAGGTTAAAAAGAATCATAAAGAATATAAATGTGAAAAGAATTGTTCTTGTCCTGAGATACTTGCAGGTTATACATCAGGAACATTCAAAGAAGTTGAAACAAGATATGAGACGAACAGGAAAGAACTCATTGCTGTAAAAAGGGGAGTTCAAAAATATGAAGATTATTTATTACCAAAGAAGTTCTTGATTAGAACTGATAATACTCAAGTTAAAACATTTTTAAAAAATAATGTTGATCTATCTATTACCAATAGATATATTATTAGGATACAAATTTGATTTTCATATTTCAAATTTGATATTGAATATATAAAAGGTAAAAATAACTTTCTTCCTGATTATCTTAGCAGAGATG
>NW_019265589.1:7925-9867 GCF_002742605.1 Olea europaea var. sylvestris
AAGATAAGATTCTCAAAGGCTTCTATAAAAGGAGGCAAGAAGGAAGAAGGAGGATATCTCGAAAGAACCTATCTCTTAAACACTCTGAAGTAAATACATCTTAGAAATATATCTTTTGTAATCTGTATACACCACTTGTATTCAGAAAAAATATTAGATAGCTTGAAGATAGCAAAGCTTGTAATAAGGTAATCACTCATGGAGTTCTAACTTTATAAGGTGAGTACCAAAGGTATGTAAATATAAATTGTAAACATGTACTATTTCAATTTATGAATATCAAAGTAAAATATTTTATGTTCAACAAAGCTTTCATAAAAGGATTTCGTTAAATTTCTCATGATTCCTCGGCAGTACAGATAGAGATTTTAAAAGATTTTCAAAACATTGATTTTGAATGGATGTTAGCCATACCAAAGTACCCATCTTTGATGAATAGTTTAGGGAAAAAATGTAGTTTTCTAACAAAATTGTAGCACCTTGTGTGTGAAAATCTTTTAAAATTTCGTTCCAAGTAAGAACTTGATTCTGAAAAGAGTTTGGATAGAGGTAAAAACAGAGACTTTGGATACTGTGAGATAGCGTCTGTGATAACACGGCTAGTTCTCTAGAATGAGAAATGCAATCTTAATTGAAAAGCCTTTTACGGAAGCAGTTGTGGACCCAAATGATTTAAAAAAAAATTTAAATCTTTACTTGATTCAGAAAATTGATTAAGTATATGCAAAGCATCTATAAGAGCATACTGGAGAGAAAGTCTGTTTACTTCTATTTGATTACTGTAAGTTATTTACTCGCTTTTAATACTTATGCTTTGATTATTTTGATGAACAATTCATAAGTATCCACATCTACTTCTAATGATCTTAGATTATACTTAGATGAGAAAGATATTACGTTTTTATTTAAATTAGCTGAAAAGTCTGAAGATATATTTTCCGTTGGCAAAGAGAAAATTGAAGAAATATACCAAGATATAGATTATTTTTATAAGCACAATATAAGATTTGATTCTGTAAGAACTAGCAGAGAAATAAGAAAGATAGAAGATATTATAACTAAACATAGAGATATACAAGAAGAAGTCTCAGAAGGATTAGTTCGAGGATACATAACTAAGGAAGATCAGCCTAAGATCTTTGAAGAATTATCAAGATACAAAGAATATTTAAAGGTGTTTGAAAGATTGAAAAATATAGATATAGGTCCTGATTAATAAGTCCCGAAAGATACAGAATACATCTTGCAAATAATAAAAGTAAGGGTAAAATAGTATTTCTAATAGAAGAGGCTATTGTGGAAAATAGGATCAATAACCTGGTCATTTAGAAGACTGCCCCAATAATATTGTAACGCGCCCGCGGGAACCATCGAATTGTTTCTTTATTAGTTATGGGATAATCTGAATTCCCAGCCTTGTCCTCATTATACCATGTTTGGTAACTTAAATTTTAATTGAATTTTTGTTAAATACTACAATAGGCTAAGTTTAAATTTTAGTTTAAGCCGGTCAAACATACTTTTATTAAACACATTTCGTACCATCCATAATTTATCACTCATTTATTTTTCACATATTTCCTTGACTCACAACTTAAAAAAGAATAAAAAATCACTTATTTATATAGTTAAGTAAATATTATTTTGAAACATGAAATTTACTTACTTTTTAAATTTTTAAACAAAAACACTATTCGTGCACTGAGGACTTGGAGCCTAGTGTAGGTCGATTCCTATCTTTGTACATGCTTTGCTATTTTCTACATCTATCTCTATCTTCAAGATATACATCAAGGACGGGATGAGATCAGATTGCCCTCCTGCGGATCTTTTGGGAGGCAAGGCTAGGATGCGGAGGAAACGAGGCTGAAAGTAACTTATTTATTTATTTTAAATTTTAAATACTAAAATTAAATAAAATAAAAAGTAAGAGTCATGCTTC
>NW_019265590.1:0-436 GCF_002742605.1 Olea europaea var. sylvestris
TGCAGGTAACTCGGACAAATATGTCGACGACTTGAGAGGGATTGAACTTCAGTGGCATTTTTAACACTAGCTAGAGGCTTGAGAGAAGAAAAAATTGAAGGAAAATGAACTCAAGGTAAGCCCTTGTTTGTTTTCCATTATTTCCTCATTAAAATGAAAAATATAATCGTTATCCATCACATCAAGTTACCATTTTTGAATTTTTATCTCTTGTGTGGGGTTCGTAACGGTTATTTTTTTCATTCTCATTCTCATATAATTGAGAAAAAACGGAGCCTAATAAAACTAGGGTGTGCACCAACAATCAGGCCGAATATGAAGCCTTAATCGTAGGCTTAGAACTAATGATAGATATGGGAGTAAAAATGTGATCGTTAGGGGCGATTCTCAATTGGTAATTCACCAATTGATTGGTGATTTTAAATGCCAAAGTGAT
>NW_019265590.1:8439-9866 GCF_002742605.1 Olea europaea var. sylvestris
ACAACTTATTACCAATGTGCTCAATCATTGTGAAAATTGATAACTCGAGATTCTTTTTCAATAATGCATTGAGCGATTACACATTGTTTGATCCCATCATATTGTATCGATGTCTTGAAAAATATGACCATGCCTAATTTTCAATCCCAATATCAGGATTAGTACTATCGTGCATCATGTGATTTATTTTCTATTTCGATCATGAACTTATTAATCTCTTTGAAACTATAGACCTCTATAGTTCTCCTAAACAATGCAATGATACCTCTCCTTGATACTTAGTCTTCAGATTACCTTGTATATGGTATATGTAATAACCATGATGCGCCTCAATAAAAACTTCAGCTATATCATTTATTATAGGTTGCCTAATCAATTACAATGGCAAGATTCTCGACGTCCCCAATTGCTTCTCTCAATTTACTCGATGTTATCACAACACCAAATTTGTGCAATTTGAAGCAAAAAATTGCTCTAGCCTAACATCAAATCTCTACACAAATAGGTGTAATGAACAGTACAACACTGTTAACTTGGTGGGATTTTTAGAGTTTTTCATAATTTCATTTTGCCCTTTAATTTTATACTACAACAAATTTTTATTTCTATTACATCTTTTAATATTTTATGAATTTAACTTTATTTATATATTTTCTTAATTTGATTAATATTTTTAATCGATATTTGTAGTAATTTGTAATCAAGCAATATGTAATAACTATTGAATGAATTGTTTTTAATTGTGGTATTAGCCCTATTTAATCTCCATTTTCTAAAATTCATTTTCAATCACATATTTTATAGGATTTACAACTTTTATCATTTTTAACTACACATTTAATCAACTTTTGTAAAAAAAAAAATACTGAAAATCTGATTTTTATTTAAGCCAAATAGGATATAAGTGTAATGATTTTTTTAAATTTATTAATAAATACAATATTTTAGTTAATTAAATATAATTTTTAATTAGTAATTTTAGTAGTGGTATTATTCGTAATTATATAATTTTATAAATAAATTGATTGTTGAAAAAAAATAAAATACTGTTAATTCGTTGTAATGAGTTCAATACGACTTCGCATGATGGTGTGAAAATTACACCAATATACAGAAATGGGAATATCATTTTCTTCATTTTTGTTGCTTAATAGAATTGGGAAAATGTAGTTATTTGTATTTTATTTATGTCATTTATAGTGAATTTAATATACTTGAGCATGTTTGGTCCAAATTCTTTAAAATTTATTTTCAACTATACATTCTCTCAATAAAATAATTTTGCGCGTGGATTTTTTAACCATACATTTTAAAAAATATTACTTTCACAAAAAAGCTATTCTCAAAAAGTAATTATCAAATAGGACAAAAAGTATTCTAAAAAATATTCCTTAGAGAAGCCTTCTCCAATTTTCTTGGAGGAGTGG
>NW_019265591.1:0-282 GCF_002742605.1 Olea europaea var. sylvestris
ATGAACTATGCGCCTCTTCTAGAATTTCTCCCTTCAATTTCGAATCATCTGGAACACATAATTTGTTTCCCATAACTAAAGCTCCGTCATCTCGAATGGTATAATCTGTTTGCTTACCTTTCCTAACTTCTTCTTTCAATTTTCTCAATACTAGATCTTGAGCTTCTCTAACTGTGTCAATCAAAGTACACCTCACTTGGAAATTCGCAAACAATGCTCCTACATTGGTAACTGATAATTGGGCATAAGAAGCTCTGAACTCACCAAACAAAGATGAACATA
>NW_019265591.1:8938-9865 GCF_002742605.1 Olea europaea var. sylvestris
GGACCGATGTGTTCAACAATCTCATATGGGCCAATATACCTCGGACTCAATTTACCTCGTTTACCAAATCTGATAACACATTTCCATGGTGACAATCGTAGGAAAACTCTATCCCCAATATCAAATTCAAGGTGTCTTCTATGTCTATTTGCATAGTTCTTCTATCTATCTTGGGCTGTCTTTAACTTTTCTTTAATTATCTTTACTTTCTCAGCAGTAATCTCGACATTTTCAGGATCTAATAACTTGCTTTCGCCAACTTCATCCTAACATACTGGAGTTCTGCATTTCCTACCATGCAATGCTTGAAAAGGAGCCATTTCTATACTCAAACGATAACTGTTATTATAAGCAAATGGAACCATCGAAGGAAGATGGGTATCTCAATTCCCTTTAAGCTGTAGTACACAAGCTCCTAACATGTCTTCCAATGTTTGAATAGTTCTTTCTGACTGACCATCTGTTTGTGGATGAAAAGCTGTACTGAAATGAAGTTTAGTACCTATAGCTTTCTGCAAACTGGGCCAAAATTTAGAAGTGAAACGAGAATCTCTATCCGAAACAATAGATACTGGTGCCCCATACAAACTGATTATCTCATCAACATATATTTTTTGCCAATTTATCTAGCGAGTAGGTAACTTTAATAGGCAAAAATCTGGCAGTCTTTGTCAATCTGTCTACGATGACCCATATGCCGTCTTGTCCACTCTGAGTCCATGGAAGTCCAAATAGAAAATCCATAGTAATGTGTTCCCGTTTCCACTTAGGAATAGGCAATATTTGTAACAATCCTGCTGTTTTCTGATGATCTGGTTTCACTTGCTGGCAAATGAGACATCTAGATACAAATTCAGTTATTTCTCTCTTCATTCCATGCCACCAATTGTTTTCTTTAAGTACACGATACATTTTTGTACTACCTAG
>NW_019265592.1:0-237 GCF_002742605.1 Olea europaea var. sylvestris
GGAGTTGGCTAGTTTTCATGTATTGTTTCAGAAAAGAGAATGTGGTTGCACAGTTACCACGGCGATGCACTTGGAAACCTAGCGTTTTAGCTGATGGAAAACTTGAGATTGAATGCAAATGCTTCCAAAATAGCTGTAAAGGTTCTCTCCAAATTCAAATTAACATGCTTCTTTTAATTTTATAGGCCTGCATTAAAGGGGTGAATTTGTTATAATACCATTGAGTCGGTTTTCGAA
>NW_019265592.1:9511-9865 GCF_002742605.1 Olea europaea var. sylvestris
TCATCAAATTATTAGACAAACATGAAGTAGAATTGTTGCAAAGAATTCAAAATATTTTTTATGTGCGTCTCTTTTATTTACACTGTAAAAGCATTTGTTTAGTCAAATATATTTCTGTTTCAATAAAATCTAGTGGCTAAACAATTATTATATGCAAGGTGTGTAAAATGAGTTGGAACTCAATGATATCTTATTAAAGAAAACTATTTTTCTTTTTAAAAATTTAAAATCTTCTACTTAGAAAAAGACAAATAAAAGTATATTTACGACTTAGGAAAATGATTGGAGTTGAAAGCGAAAGGTTTCAGGTAGGTTCACTCATAAGGAGTTGGCTAGTTTTCATGTATTGTTTCA
>NW_019265593.1:0-2112 GCF_002742605.1 Olea europaea var. sylvestris
AATCGAAAATTTCAAAAGAATGAGGAAAATGGCAAAGAAAGAAATAAGAAAATTGTTTTCTATGATTGTGACAAGTCCGATCACAAAAGAACCCAATGCCCAAAACAAAAAGAAAAAAATCAAGAAAAATGCACTCCAAGCCACGTGGGATGATAATGACGATAAAGACCAACAAGAGAACAATGACCAAGATAAAATTGCCAACATGTGCTTCATGGCGATCGAAGACGAGATAAGTATTAATGAAAAATGATCTTACAATGAGTTATTTAACTCATATGATGAAATGTTTGAAAAATTCGAAAATCTTGCCTTGAGTCATTCTACCCTTAAAAAGAAGAATTCTTTATTGAAAGATGAAATAAAGAAAATTTTGGAAAAGAAAAAAAGAAAATGTTGATCATGATTTACTTGTTAAAGAGAACACTTCCCTGAAAGAAAAAGTGGAGGATTTAACGAAGATCATTCATAAATTCGTCGAAAGAAAGAAAAATTTTGATTTAATACTTGAAACTCAAAAATGTATTTTTGATAAAGGAAGAATTGGATATAAACCCTCTGAAAGCAAAAATCTCTCAAAAACATGTTTGTTAAAGCTTTAAATTCAAACACCACATGTAGTTTTTGTAATAAAAGAGGACATGTAGCTTTTAATTGCCTAACTAAAAAGAAGCTATATTTTGAAAGCAAATATAAGTGGATTCGAGAATTCAAAAACTAACTACCAAGGATCCAAGTTTGTATGAGTACCAAAAATCAAAAATTAAATTGTTCTTGTAGCACCGAAGAAAACAATAAGCAATTGGTTCTTAGATAGCGATTTTTCGAAGCACATGACGAGATTGATCTTTGCTATCAAACTTCAAAAAGAAGGATGGAGGTCACATAACCTTCGGAGACAACGCTAAAGGTAAATTTATCGATATTAGAAATATCTGTAATCACTCATCCCCCTCCATTGAAAATGTTTTGCTAGTTGATAACCTCAAACATAATTTACTAAGTATTAGTCAATTATGTGATAAAGGATATAATATAAACTTTGATTCTTCCAAATGCATTATTAAGGATGCTATATCAGAAGAGGTGATTTTTGTAGGAAGTTGAAGTAAAGATGTTTATATCATAAATATTGAATTTGAAAATAATGAAAATTGTTTACTTAGCTTGAAAGATGAATCATGGATATGGCATAGGAGACTAAGGCATATTAGCACAGATCTTCTTTCGAAAATTTCCAAAAATTCTTCAACTACAAAACCGTTACAACTTCTCCACATGGATCTTTTTGGACTATCTAGAATGGCTAGTTTAGACGGTAAACACTAAGCCTTTGTTGTCGTCGATGATTTTTCAAGATTTACTTGGGTCATATTTTTAAGTTTAAAAGATAGAGCTTTAAAATCTTACAAACATTTTTGTAAGAAAGTTGAAAACGAAAAATGTTATACTATTACAACTATTAGAAGTGACCATAGTGGAGAATTTGATAATGTCGATTTTGATGATTTTTGTAATGAATATGGATATGAACATAATTTTTCGGCTCCTAGAACTCCTCAATAAAATGGTGTAGCAGAGAGAAAGAATCGTACATTTCAAGAAATGGCTAGGACCAATTTAAATGAAAATAATTTGCCAAAGTAATTTTTGGACCAAAGCCGTCAACATCGCTTGCTACATTGTTAATAGAGTTGCAGTAAGTAAAAAGAGAGCTAAAACTCTCTACGAGCTTTGGAAAAATAGAATTCCGAATATCAGTTATTTTAAAGTTCTTGGTTGTAAATGTTTCATTTTAAACACAAAAGATAATTTGGGAAAATTCGAATCAAAATCCGACGTTAGAATTTTCCTAGGATATTCATGGACTAGCAAAGCTTATAGAGTGTTTAGGAAACGAACTCTAGTCGTTAAAGAATCCATGCATATTGCCTTTGATTAGACTAACCCTCTTAACCGAGAAACATGTATTGATGATGATGTAGGTTTGGAAGCTCCATTTGAACAAATGAATGTTCAAGACAAAAGCAAGGAGGCACCTAACGAAGAACAAAATGAGGAGCCAAATGTTTAAGAGAGTGAAGAAAAACAAACCAAAGCACAAAATGATCC
>NW_019265593.1:9570-9863 GCF_002742605.1 Olea europaea var. sylvestris
AAGAATGGAGTCCATTGAGGATGTTGATAGAGAATACCAAAAATATAAATGCATATCCTTTGGAGAAACTCTATGGGACATTAATGACTTATGAACTCAACAATGCCGAGGTCAAAGAGAAAACAAGAAAAAGCAAAGACAAATCAAAGGAGCCTCCCAAACTACAGATTGCCTTAAAATCAGCAATTGAAGAAGGAACATCAAATAAAAACATGAGCAATAGAATTTGACGATTTAGTTCTTCTTGTTAAAAATGGAGAGGTCTTGGAAATAATCGAAAATTTCAAAAGAAT
>NW_019265594.1:0-251 GCF_002742605.1 Olea europaea var. sylvestris
ATTATTTAATTTTTAAAGATATAATGAAAAAATAAGTTGTTTTATGCCATTTTAATGAATGTTTGGACAAAAAACTGTTACCATATACAGACTGTGTTAACCAAGGGAAAATTTGAGGATAGAACGAAATAAAAATTGTTATCGATATAAGTGCTATAACCGGCCAAGATTAAAAACCTTAAGTTCAAAAAATAAAAATTGTAATGCGAATATAATTATCCAAATAATAATTACCACATATATTGCCCAAA
>NW_019265594.1:9554-9862 GCF_002742605.1 Olea europaea var. sylvestris
ATAATAAGAGTGGTTATATGGACACCACAATATTTATTTGATACATCACATTTTGATTGCAATTAAAATTCTCAATCTTCGCAGATTGTAACAATTTTTTTTAAAACATTTTGGGTCAAATTCTTATCTTCAACCTTTTGTTAGTTAGTACGTCCCCTTTTTTATAACGATTCATATCAAAATATTTTATTTTCACACTTTGAAATGAGGAGAAGATATTTTTTTGTACTTTTTAATTATTTAATTTTTAAAGATATAATGAAAAAATAAGTTGTTTTATGCCATTTTAATGAATGTTTGGACAAAAA
>NW_019265595.1:0-9861 GCF_002742605.1 Olea europaea var. sylvestris
TCCCGACGGTGTTGGAATCGGCTAAAATTTGCCGGATTCATGGGAAACAAAAATCGCGCCGGGGGCAATTTCGTCATTTTTCGAGATGATGTCGGAATCGGTTAAAATTTGACGAATTCATCGGAAACAAAAATCGCGCCGGGGGCGATTTCGTCATTTTTCGCGCTGGTGTCGAAATGGTCCAAAATTTGACAGATTCATCGGAAACAAAAATCGCGCCGGGGGCAATTTCTTCATTTTTCGCGACGATGTCGGAATGGGCTAAAATTTGACTTATTGATCGGCAACAAAAATCGCGCCGGGGGCAATTTCTTCATTTTTTGCGACGATGTCGAAATGGTCTAAAATTTGACAGATTCATCGGAAACAAAAATCGCGCCGGGGGCAATTTCGACATTTTTCGCGACGGTGTCGAAATCGGCTGAAATTTGACAGATTGATCGGAAACAAAAATCGCGCCGGGGGCAATTTCGTCATTTTTCGCGACGGTGTCGAAATGGGCTAAAATTTGACTGATTGATCGGAAACAAAAATCGCGCCGGGGGCAATTTCGTCATTTTTCGCGACGTTGCCGAAATCGGCTAAAATTTGACAGATTTATCGGAAACAGAAATCGCGCCGGGGGCAATTTCGTCATCGGAAACAAAAATCGCGCCGGGGGCAATTTCATCATTTTTCGCCACGGTGTCGAAATGGGATAATATTTGACTGATTGATCGGAAACAAAAATCACGCCGGGGGCAATTTCTTCATTTTTCGAGACAATGTCGGAATCGGCTAAAATTTGACAGATTTATCGGAAACAGAAATCGCGCCGAGGGCAATTTCGTCATCGGAAACAAAAATCGCGCCGGGGCAATTTCATCATTTTTCGCCACGGTGTCGAAATGGGATAATATTTGACTGATTGATCGGAAACAAAAATCGCGTCGGGGGCAATTTCGTCTTTTTTCGCGACGGTGTCGGAATCGGCTAAAATTTGACAGATTTATCGGAAACAGAAATCGCGCCGAGGGCAATTTCGTCATCGGAAACAAAAATCGCGCCGGGGCAATTTCATCATTTTTCGCCACGGTGTCGAAATGGGATAATATTTGACTGATTGATCGGAAACAAAAATCGCGTCGGGGGCAATTTCGTCTTTTTTCGCGACGGTGTCGGAATCGGCTAAAATTTGACAGATTTATCGGAAACAGAAATCGCGCCGAGGGCAATTTCGTCATCGGAAACAAAAATCGCGCCGGGGCAATTTCATCATTTTTCGCCACGGTGTCGAAATGGGATAATATTTGACTGATTGATCGGAAACAAAAATCGCGTCGGGGGCAATTTCGTCTTTTTTCGCGACGGTGTCGGAATCGGCTAAAATTTGACAGATTTATCGGAAACAGAAATCGCGCCGAGGGCAATTTCGTCATCGGAAACAAAAATCGCGCCGGGGCAATTTCATCATTTTTCGCCACGGTGTCGAAATGGGATAATATTTGACTGATTGATCGGAAACAAAAATCGCGTCGGGGGCAATTTCGTCTTTTTTCGCGACGGTGTCGGAATCGGCTAAAATTTGACAGATTTATCGGAAACAGAAATCGCGCCGAGGGCAATTTCGTCATCGGAAACAAAAATCGCGCCGGGGCAATTTCATCATTTTTCGCCACGGTGTCGAAATGGGATAATATTTGACTGATTGATCGGAAACAAAAATCGCGTCGGGGGCAATTTCGTCTTTTTTCGCGACGGTGTCGGAATCGGCTAAAATTTGACAGATTTATCGGAAACAGAAATCGCGCCGAGGGCAATTTCGTCATCGGAAACAAAAATCGCGCCGGGGCAATTTCATCATTTTTCGCCACGGTGTCGAAATGGGATAATATTTGACTGATTGATCGGAAACAAAAATCGCGTCGGGGGCAATTTCGTCTTTTTTCGCGACGGTGTCGGAATCGGCTAAAATTTGACAGATTTATCGGAAACAGAAATCGCGCCGAGGGCAATTTCGTCATCGGAAACAAAAATCGCGCCGGGGCAATTTCATCATTTTTCGCCACGGTGTCGAAATGGGATAATATTTGACTGATTGATCGGAAACAAAAATCGCGTCGGGGGCAATTTCGTCATTTTTCGCGACGGTGTCGAAATGGGCTGAAATTTGACAGGTCGATCGGAAAGAAAAATCGCTCCGGGCCAATTTCGTCATTTTTCGCGACGGTGTCGAAATGGGCTGAAATTTGACTGGTCGATCGGAAAGAAAAATCGCGCCGGGCCAATTTGGTCATTTTTCGCGACGGTGTCAAAATGGGCTGAAATTTGACAGGTCGATCGGAAACAAAAATCGCGTCGGGGGCAATTTCGTCATTTCTCGCGACTGTGTCGGAATGGGCGGAAATATTGGCTAAAATTTGACAGGGAACAAAAATCGCGCCGAGAGTAATTTCGTCATTTTTCGCGTCGGTGTCGAAATGGGCTAAAATTTGACTGGCCGTGGGCAATTTTGTCGTTTTTCTCGACTGTGTCGGAATGAGCTAAAATTTGACTGGTTGATCGGGAACAAAAATCGCGCCGAGAGTAATTTCGTCATTTTTCGCGTCGGTGTCGAAATGGGCTAAAATTTGACAGGTCGATCGGAAATAAAAATCGCGCCAGGGGCAATTTCGTCATTTTTCGCGACGGTGTCGAAATGGGCTAAAATTTGACAGATCTATCGGAAAGAAAAATCGCACCGGGGCCAACTTCGTCATTTTTCGCGACGGTATCGAATGGGCTTAGATTTTACAGGTCGATCGGAAAACAAAAATCGCGCCGGGGGCAATTTCGTCGTTTTTCGTGACGGTGTCGAAATGGGCTGAAATTTGATAGGTCGATCGGAAACAAAAATCGCGCCAGGGGCAATTTCGTCATTTTTCGCCACGGTGTCGAAATGGCGGAATTTTAACAGGTCGATCGGAAACAAAAATCGTGCCGGGGTCAATTTCGTCATTTTTCGCCAGTGTCGATATGGGCTGGATTTTACAGGTCGATCTGAAACAAAAATAGCGCCGGGGGCAATTTCGTCGTTTTTCGCGACGGTGTCGAAATGGGCTGAAATTTGACAGGTCGATCGGGAAAAAAAAATCGCGCCGTGCCAATTTCGTCATTTTTCGCGACGGTGTCAAAATGGGCTGAAATTTGACAGGTCGATCGGAAATAAAAATCGCGCCAGGGGCAATTTCGTCATTTTTCGCGACGGTGTCGAAATGGGCTAAAATTTGACAGATCGATAGGAAACAAAAATCGCACCGACAGATCGATAGGAAACAAAAATCGCACCGGGGCCAATTTCGTCATTTTTCGCGACGGTATCGAATGGGCTTAAATTTTACGGGTCGATCGGAAAACAAAAATCGCGCCGGGGGCAATTTCGTCGTTTTTCGTGACGGTGTCGAAATGGGCTGAAATTTGATAGGTCGATCGGAAACAAAAATCGCGCCAGGGGCAATTTCGTCATTTTTCGCCACGGTGTCGAAATGGCGGAAATTTAACAGGTCGATCGGAAACAAAAATCGTGCCGGGGTCAATTTCGTCATTTTTCGCCACAGTGTCGATATGGGCTGAATTTTACAGGTCGATCGGAAACAAAAATCGCGCCGGGGGCAATTTCGTCATTTTTTACGACGGTGTCGAAATGGGCTAAAATTTGACAGGTCGATCGGAAACAAAAATCGCACCGGGGCCAATTTCGTCATTTTTCGCGACGGTATCGGAATGGGCTAAAATCTGACGGGTTGATCGGAAACAAAAATCGCGTCGGGGGCAATTTCGTAATTTTTCGCGACGGTGTCGAAATGGGATAAAATTTGACTGATTGATCGGAAACAAAAATCGCGACAGGGGCAATTTCGTCATTTTTCGCGACGGTGTAAATTGGTCTAAAATTTGACTGGTTGATCAGAAACGAAAACCGCTCCAGGGGCAATTTCGTCAGTTTTCTCGACTGTGTCGGAATGGGCTGAAATTTGGCAGGTTGATCGGAAATAAAAACCGCGTCGAGGGTAATTTCGTCATTTTTCTAGACTGTGTTGGAATGGGCTGAAATTTGGAAGGTTGATCGGAATTAAAAATCGCGCCAGGGGCAATTTCGTCATTTTTCGCGACTGTGTCGGAATGGGCTAAAATTTGACTGGTTGATCGGGAACAAAAATCGCGCCGGGGGTAATTTCTTCATTTTTCGCGACGATGTCGGAGTGGGCTAAAATTTGACTGGTTGATCGAAAACAAAAATCGCGCCTGGGGCAATTTTGTCATTTTTCTCAACTGTGTCGGAATGGGCTGAAATTTGGCAGGTTGATCGGAAACAAAAATCGCGTCGTGGAAAATTTCGTCATTTTTCACGACGGTGTCGGAATGGGCTAAAATTTGACAGGTTGATCGGTAACAAAAAATCGCGCCGGGGGCAATTTCGTCATTTTTCGCGACTGTGTCGGAATGGTCCGAAATTTGGCAGGTTGATCGGAATTAAAAATCGCGCCAGGGGCAATTTCGTCATTTTTCGCGACTGTGTCGGAATGGGCTCAAATTTGACAGGTTGAACCGGGAACAAAAACCGCGTCGTGGACAATTTCGTCATTTTTCTCGACTGTGTCGGAATGGGCTAAAATTTGACAAGTTGATCGGTAACAAAAAATCGCCCCGGGGGCAATTTCGTCATTTTTCACGACTGTGTCGGAATGGGCCGAAATTTGGCAGGTTGATCGGAATTAAAAATCGCGCCGGGGGCAATTTCGTCATTTTTCTCAACTGTGTCGGAATGAGCTAAAATTTGACTGGTTGATCGGGAACAAAAATCGCGCCGAGGGTAATTTCGTCATTTTTCGCTAATGTGTCAGAATTTGCTAAAATTTGACAGGTTTATCGGTAACAAAAATCGGGCCGGGGGCAATTTCGTCATTTTTCCCGACTGTGTCGGAATGGGGCTAAAATTTGATAGGTTGATCGGAAATAAAAATCTCGCCGGGGGCAATTTCGTCATTTTTCGCGACTGTGTCGGAATGGGCTCAAATTTGGCAGGTTGATCGGGAACAAAAATCGCGCTGGGGGTTATTTCGTCATTTTTCTCTATTGTGTTAGAATTGGCTAAAATTTGACAGGTTGATCGGAAGCAAAAATCGCTCCGAGGGAAATTTCGACATTTTTCGGGACGATGTCGGAGTGGGCTAAAATTTGACTGGTTGATCGAAAACAAAAATCGCGCCTGGGGCAATTTTGTCATTTTTCTCGACTGTGTCGGAATGGGCTGAAAATTGGCAGGTTGATCGGAAACAAAAATCGCGTCTGGGGCAATTTCGTCATTTTTCACGACGGTGTCGGAATGGGCTAAAATTTGACAGGTTGATCGGTAACAAAAAATCGTGCCGGGGGCAATTTCGTCATTTTTCGCGACTGTGTCGGAATGGGCTCAAATTTGACAGGTTGAACCGGGAACAAAAACCAGGTCGTGGACAATTTCGTCATTTTTCTCGACTGTGTCGGAATGGGCTAAAATTTGACAAGTTGATCGGTGACAAAAAATCGCCCCGGGGGCAATTTCGTCATTTTTCACGACTGTGTCGGAATGGGCTGAAATTTGGCAGGTTGATCGGAATTAAAAATCGCGCCGGGGGCAATTTCGTCATTTTTCTCAACTGTGTCGGAATGAGCTAAAATTTGACTGGTTGATCGGGAACAAAAATCGCGCCGAGGGTAATTTCATCATTTTTCCCTAATGTGTCAGAATTTTCTAAAATTTGACAGGTTTATCGGTAACAAAAATCGGGCCGAGGCAATTTCGTCATTTTTCCCGACTGTGTCGGAATGGGGCTAAAATTTGATAGGTTGATCGGAAATAAAAATCTCGCCGGGGGCAATTTCGTCATTTTTCGCGACTGTGTCGGAATGGGCTCAAATTTGGCAGGTTGATCGGGAACAAAAATCGCGCTGGGGGTTATTTCGTCATTTTTCTCTATTGTGTTAGAATTGGCTAAAATTTGACAGGTTGATCGGAAGCAAAAATCGCTTCGAGGGCAATTTCGTCATTTTTCGGGACGATGTCGGAGTGGGCTAAAGTTTGACTGGTTGATCGAAAACAAAAATCGCGCATGGGGCAATTTTGTCATTTTTCTCGACTGTGTCGGAATGGGCTGAAAATTGGCAGGTTGATCGGAAACAAAAATCGCGTCTGGGGCAATTTCGTCATTTTTCACGACGGTGTCGGAATGGGCTGAAATTTGTCAGGTCGATCGGAAACAAAAATCGCGCCAGGGCAATTTCGTCATTTTTCGCGACGGTGTCGAAATGGGCTCAAATCTGACAGGTTGAACGGAAATAAAAACCGTGCCGGGGGTTATTTCGTCATTTTTCGCGATGGTGTCGGAATGGGCTAAAAATTGACAGATTGATCGGAAACAAAAAGCGCGCCGGGGGCAAGTTCGTCTTTTTTCGCGACGATGTCGGAATCGACTAAAATTTGACTGATTGAGGGGGAACAAAAATCGCGCCGAAGGTAATTTTGTCATTTCTCGCGACTGTGTCGGAATGGACTCAAATTTGACAGGATCATTGGGAACAAAAATCGTGCCGGGGGCAATTTCGTCAATTTCGCGACTGTGTCGGAAAGGGCGAAAATTTGGCTGGTTGATCGGAATTAAAAATCGCGTCGGGGGCAAGTTCGTCTTTTTTCGCGACGATGTCGGAATCGACTAAAATTTGACTGATTGAGGGGGAACAAAAATCGCGCCGAAGGTAATTTTGTCATTTCTCGCGACTGTGTCGGAATGGACTCAAATTTGACAGGATCATTGGGAACAAAAATCGTGCCGGGGGCAATTTCGTCAATTTCGCGACTGTGTCGGAAAGGGCGAAAATTTGGCTGGTTGATCGGAATTAAAAATCGCGTCGGGGGCAAGTTCGTCTTTTTTCGCGACGATGTCGGAATCGACTAAAATTTGACTGATTGAGGGGGAACAAAAATCGCGCCGAAGGTAATTTTGTCATTTCTCGCGACTGTGTCGGAATGGACTCAAATTTGACAGGATCATTGGGAACAAAAATCGTGCCGGGGGCAATTTCGTCAATTTCGCGACTGTGTCGGAAAGGGCGAAAATTTGGCTGGTTGATCGGAATTAAAAATCGCGTCGGGGGCAAGTTCGTCTTTTTTCGCGACGATGTCGGAATCGACTAAAATTTGACTGATTGAGGGGGAACAAAAATCGCGCCGAAGGTAATTTTGTCATTTCTCGCGACTGTGTCGGAATGGACTCAAATTTGACAGGATCATTGGGAACAAAAATCGTGCCGGGGGCAATTTCGTCAATTTCGCGACTGTGTCGGAAAGGGCGAAAATTTGGCTGGTTGATCGGAATTAAAAATCGCGTCGGGGGCAAGTTCGTCTTTTTTCGCGACGATGTCGGAATCGACTAAAATTTGACTGATTGAGGGGGAACAAAAATCGCGCCGAAGGTAATTTTGTCATTTCTCGCGACTGTGTCGGAATGGACTCAAATTTGACAGGATCATTGGGAACAAAAATCGTGCCGGGGGCAATTTCGTCAATTTCGCGACTGTGTCGGAAAGGGCGAAAATTTGGCTGGTTGATCGGAATTAAAAATCGCGTCGGGGGCAAGTTCGTCTTTTTTCGCGACGATGTCGGAATCGACTAAAATTTGACTGATTGAGGGGGAACAAAAATCGCGCCGAAGGTAATTTTGTCATTTCTCGCGACTGTGTCGGAATGGACTCAAATTTGACAGGATCATTGGGAACAAAAATCGTGCCGGGGGCAATTTCGTCAATTTCGCGACTGTGTCGGAAAGGGCGAAAATTTGGCTGGTTGATCGGAATTAAAAATCGCGTCGGGGGCAAGTTCGTCTTTTTTCGCGACGATGTCGGAATCGACTAAAATTTGACTGATTGAGGGGGAACAAAAATCGCGCCGAAGGTAATTTTGTCATTTCTCGCGACTGTGTCGGAATGGACTCAAATTTGACAGGATCATTGGGAACAAAAATCGTGCCGGGGGCAATTTCGTCAATTTCGCGACTGTGTCGGAAAGGGCGAAAATTTGGCTGGTTGATCGGAATTAAAAATCGCGTCGGGGGCAAGTTCGTCTTTTTTCGCGACGATGTCGGAATCGACTAAAATTTGACTGATTGAGGGGGAACAAAAATCGCGCCGAAGGTAATTTTGTCATTTCTCGCGACTGTGTCGGAATGGACTCAAATTTGACAGGATCATTGGGAACAAAAATCGTGCCGGGGGCAATTTCGTCAATTTCGCGACTGTGTCGGAAAGGGCGAAAATTTGGCTGGTTGATCGGAATTAAAAATCGCGTCGGGGGCAAGTTCGTCTTTTTTCGCGACGATGTCGGAATCGACTAAAATTTGACTGATTGAGGGGGAACAAAAATCGCGCCGAAGGTAATTTTGTCATTTCTCGCGACTGTGTCGGAATGGACTCAAATTTGACAGGATCATTGGGAACAAAAATCGTGCCGGGGGCAATTTCGTCAATTTCGCGACTGTGTCGGAAAGGGCGAAAATTTGGCTGGTTGATCGGAATTAAAAATCGCGTCGGGGGCAAGTTCGTCTTTTTTCGCGACGATGTCGGAATCGACTAAAATTTGACTGATTGAGGGGGAACAAAAATCGCGCCGAAGGTAATTTTGTCATTTCTCGCGACTGTGTCGGAATGGACTCAAATTTGACAGGATCATTGGGAACAAAAATCGTGCCGGGGGCAATTTCGTCAATTTCGCGACTGTGTCGGAAAGGGCGAAAATTTGGCTGGTTGATCGGAATTAAAAATCGCGTCGGGGGCAAGTTCGTCTTTTTTCGCGACGATGTCGGAATCGACTAAAATTTGACTGATTGAGGGGGAACAAAAATCGCGCCGAAGGTAATTTTGTCATTTCTCGCGACTGTGTCGGAATGGACTCAAATTTGACAGGTTGATCGGGAACAAAAATCGCGCCGGGGGAAACTTCTTCATTTTTCGCGATGGTGTCGGAATGGGCTGAAATTTTGCGGGTTGACTGGAAACAAAAATCGCGCCTGGGGCGATTTCGTCATTTTTCGCGACGATGTCGGAATGGGCAGAAATTTGGCTGGTTGATTGGAAACAAAAATCGCGCCGGGGGCAAGTTCGTCTTTTTTCGCGACGGTGTCGGAATGGGCTAAAATTTGACAGGTTGATCGGAAATAAAAATCGTGCCAGGAGCAATTTCGTCATTTTTCGTGACGGTGTCGGAATCGGCTCAAATTTGACTGATTAATGGGAAACAAAAATCGCGCCGGGGGTTATTTCGTCATTTTTCGCGACGGTATCGAAATGGGCTGAAATTTGGCAGGATGGGCTCAAATTTGGCAGGTTGATCGGAAACAAAAAGCGCGCCGGGGGCAAGTTCGTCTTTTTTCGCGACGGTATCGAAATGGGCTGAAATTTGGCAGGATGGGCTCAAATTTGGCAGGTTGATCGGAAACAAAAAGCGCGCCGGGGGCAAGTTCGTCTTTTTTCGCGACGGTATCGAAATGGGCTGAAATTTGGCAGGATGGGCTCAAATTTGGCAGGTTGATCGGAAACAAAAAGCGCGCCGGGGGCAAGTTCGTCTTTTTTCGCGACGGTATCGAAATGGGCTGAAATTTGGCAGGATGGGCTCAAATTTGGCAGGTTGATCGGAAACAAAAATCGTGCCAGGAGCAATTTCGTCATTTTTCGCGACGGTGTCGGAATGGGCTAAAATTTAACAGGTTTATCGGTAACAAAAATCGCTCCAGGGGCAATTTAGTCCTTTTCGCGATGGAGTCGAAATGGGCTCAAATTTGACAGGATCATTGGGAACAAAAATCGTGCCGG
>NW_019265596.1:0-9859 GCF_002742605.1 Olea europaea var. sylvestris
AATTTGCTTATTTGGAATGCTTGTATTGTCGGCGATCGAAGAACTGAAAGTGACTTTTGCATACGGTGTCCGTTTTGGGCCCAAAATTACTTTTCGGAAATGTAGCGATCCTTTTGGATTGAACCCAGCTTTTTTCATGTAATGTATGGATTTCGGTCCTTTGTGGAAGAACAAGCACTTGCTTATTAGGAATGCTTGGATTGTAGGCGATCGAAGAACTGAGTGTGACTTTTGCATACGGTGTCCGTTTTGGGCCCATAAGTACTTTCTGGAAATGAAGCGATCCTTTTGGATTTAACGCACCCTTTTGTTCACTTCGTATGAGGGATTTCAGTCGTTTGTGGATGAACAAGCACTTGCCTATTTGGAATGCTTGGATTGTCGACTATCGAAGAACTGAGTGTAACTTTTGCATACGGTGTTCGTATAAGTACTTTTCGGAAATGTAGCGACCCTTTTGAATTGAACTCACAGCTTCGCCGTGACGTATGATGGATTTTGGCCATTTTTGGAATAGCAAGCACTTGCTTATTTGGAACGGTTGGATTGTCCGCGTTCGAAGATCTGAGTGTGACTTTTGCATACGGTGTCCCTTTTGGGCCCATAAGTACTTTTGGAAAATGTGTCGATCCTCTTGGATCGAACCCACGCCTTTCATCATGTCGTATGAGTGATCTCGGCCATTTGTTGAAGAACACGAAATTTGCTTATTTGGAATGCTTGGATTGTCGGCGATCGAAGAACTGAGTGTGAATTTTGCATACGGTGTCCGTTTTGGGCCCATAAGTACTTTTTGAAAATGTAGCGATCCTTTTGGATTGAACCCACCCTTTTTCGCGTGATGTATGAGGGATTTCGGTCCTTTGCGGATGAACAAGCACTTGCTTATTTGGAATGCTTGGATTGTTGGCGATCGAAGAACTGAGCGTGACTTTTGCATACGGTGTCCGTTATGGGCCCATAAGTACTTTCCGAAAATGTAGCGATCCTTTTGGATTTAACCAACCCTATTGTTCACATCGTATGAGGGATTTCAGTCGTTTGTGGATGAACACGCACTTGCCTATTTGGAATGCTTGGATTGTCGGCTATCGAAGAACTGAGTGTAACTTTTGCATACGGTGTCCGTTTTGGGCCCATAAGTACTTTTCGAAAATGTAGCGACCCTTTTGAATTGAACTCACAGTTTCACCGTGACGTATGATGGATTTTGGCCATTTTTGGAATAATAAGCACTTACTTATTTGGAACGGTTGGATTGTCGACGTTCGAAGATCTGAGTGTGACTTTTGCATACGGTGTCCGTTTTGGGCCCTTAAGTACCTTTGGAAAATGTAGCGATCCTCTTCGATCTAACCCCCGCCTTTCATCATGTCGCATGAGTGATCTCGGCCATTTATTGAAGAACACGCAGTTGCTTATTTGGAATGCTTGGATTGTCGGCGATCGAAGAACTGAGTGTGACTTTTGCATACGGTGTCCGTTTTGGGCCCATAAGTACTTTTTGGAAATGTAGCGATCCTTTGGATTGAACCCACCCTTTTTCGCGTGATGTATGAGGGATTTCGATCCATTGTGGAAGAACAAGCACTTGCTTACTTGGAACGGTTGGATTGTCGGTGATATAAGAACTGAGTGTGACTTTTGCATACGGTGTCCGTTTTGGGCCCATAAGTACTTTTCGAAAATGTAGCGATCCTTTTAGATTGAACCCAGCTTTTTTTGTGTGATGTATGAGGGATTTCAGTCCTTTGTGGAAGAACAAGCACTTGCTTATTTGGAATGCTTGGATTTTAGGCGATCGAAGAACTGAGTGTGACTTTTGCATACGGTGTCCGTTTTGGGCCCATAAGCACTTTCCGGAAATGTAGCGATCCTTTTGGATTTAACCCACCCTTTTGTTCACATCGTATGAGGGATTTCAGTCATTTTTGGATGAACAAGCACTTGCCTATTGGGAATGCTTGGATTGTCGGCTATCGAAGAACTGAGTGTAACTTTTGCATACGGTGTCTGTTTTGGGCCCATAAGTACGTTTCAGAAATGTAACGACCCTTTTGAATTGAACTCACAGCTTCGCCGTGACGTATGACGAATTTTGGCCATTTTTGGAATAGGAAGCACTTGCTTATTTGGAACGGTTGGATTGTCGGCGTTCGAAGAACTGAGTGTGACTTTTGCATACGGTGTCTGTTTTGGGCCCATAAGTACGTTTCAGAAATGTAACGACCCTTTTGAATTGAACTCACAGCTTCGCCGTGACGTATGACGCCTTTTGGCCATTTTTGGAATAGCAAGCACTTGCTTATTTGGAACGGTTGGATCGTCGGCGTTCGAAGAACTGAGTGTGACTTTTGCTTACGGTGTCCGTTTTGGGCCCATAAGTACGTTTCAGAAATGTAACGACCCTTTTGAATTGAACTCACAGCTTCGCCGTGACGTATGACGCCTTTTGGCCATTTTTGGAATAGCAAGCACTTGCTTATTTGGAACGGTTGGATCGTCGGCGTTCGAAGAACTGAGTGTGACTTTTGCTTACGGTGTCCGTTTTGGGCCCATAAGTACTTTCCGGAAATGTAGCGATCCTTTTGGATTTAACCCACCCTTTTGTTCACATCGTATGAGGGATTTCAGTTGTTTGTGGATGAACAAGCACTTGCCTATTTGGAATGCTTGGATTGTCGGCTATCGAAGAACTGAGTGTCACTTTTGCATATGGTGTCCGTTTTGGGACCATAAGTACTTTTCGGAAATGTAGCGACCCTTTTGAATTGAACTCACAGCTTCACCGTGACGTGTGACAGATTTTGGCCATTTTTGGAGTAACAAGCACTTGCTTATTTGTAACGATTGGATTGTTGGCGTTCGAAGATCTGAGTGTGACTTTTGCATACGGTGTCCGTTTTGGGCCCATAAGTACTTTTGGAAAATGTAGCGATCCTCTTGGATCGAACCCACGCCTTTCATCATGTCGTATGAGTGATCTCGGCCATTTGTTGAAGAACACGCAGTTGCTTATTTGGAATGCTTGGATTGGCGGCAATCGAAGAACTGAGTGTGACTTTTGCATACGGTGTCCGTTTTGGGCCCATAAGTACTTTTTGGAAATGTAGCGATCCTTTCGGATTGAACCCACCCTTTTTCACATGATGTATGAGGGATTTCAATCCGTTGTGGAAGAACAAGCACTTGGTTATTTGGAACGGTTGGATTGTCGGCGATCTGAGAACTGAGTGTGACTTTTGCATATGGTGTCCATTTTGAGCCCATAAGTACTTTTCAAAAATGCAGCGATCCTTTTGGATTGAACCCAGCTTTTTTCGCATGATGTATGAGGGATTTCGGTCCTTTGTGGAAGAACAAGCACTTGCTTATTTGGAATGCTTGGATTGTAGGCGATCGAAGAACTGAGTGTGACTTTTGCATACGGTGTCCGTTTTGGGCCCATAAGTACTTTTTGGAAATGTAGCGATCCTTTCGGATTGAACCCACCCTTTTTCACATGATGTATGAGGGATTTCAATCCGTTGTGGAAGAACAAGCACTTGCTTATTTGGAACGGTTGGATTGTCGGCGATCTGAGAACTGAGTGTGACTTTTGCATACGGTGTCCATTTTGAGCCCATAAGTACTTTTCGAAAATGCAGCGATCCTTTTGGATTGAACCCAGCTCTTTTCGCATGATGTATGAGGGATTTCGGTCCTTTGTGGAAGAACAAGCACTTGCTTATTTGGAATGCTTGGATTGTAGGCGATCGAAGAACTGAGTGTGACTTTTGCATACGGTGTCCGTTTTGGGCCCATAAGTACTTTTCGGAAATGTAGCGATCCTTTTGGATTTAACCCACCCTTTTGTTCACATCATGTGAGGGATTTTAGTCGTTTGTGGATGAACAAGCACTTGCCAATTTGGAATGCTTGGGTTGTCGGCTATCGAAGAACTGAGTGTAACTTTTGCATACTGTGTCCGTTTTGGGCCCATAAGTACTTTTCGGAAATGTAGCGACCCTTTTGAATTGAACTCACCGCTTCGTCGTGACGTATGACGGATTTTGGACATTTTTTGAATAACAAGCACTTGCGTATATGGAACGGTTGGATTGTCGGCGTTCGAAGATCTGAGTGTGACTTTTGCATACGGTGTCCGTTTTGGGCCCATAAGCACTTTTTGGAAATGTAGCGATCCTTTTGGATTGAACCCACCCTTTTTCGCGTGATGTATGAGGGATTTCGATCCGTTGTGGAAGAACAAGCACTTGCTTATTTGGAACGGTTGGATTGTCGGCGATCTAAGAACTGAGAGTGACTTTTGCATATGGTGTCCGTTTTGGGCCCATAAGTACTTTTCGAAAATGTAGCGATCCTTTTGGATTGAACCCAGCTTTTTTCGCATGATGCATGACGGATTTCGGTCCTTTGTGGAAGAACAAGCACTTGCTAATTTGGAATGCTTGGATTGTAGGCGATCAAAGAACTGAGTGTGACTTTTACATACGGTGTCCGTTTTGGGGCCATAAGTATTTTCTGGAAATGTAGCGATCCTTTTTAGTTTAACCCACCCTTTCATTCACATTGTATGAGCGATTTTAGTTGTTTATGGATGAACAAACACTTGCCTATTTGGAATGCTTGGATTGTCGGCTATCGAAGAACTGAGTGTAACTTTTGTATACGGTGTCCGTTTTGGGCCCATAAGTACTTTTCGAAAATGTAGCGACCCTTTCGAATTGAACTCACAGCTTCGCTGTGACGTATGACGGATTTTGGCTATTTTTGGAATAACAAGCACTTGCTTATTTGGAACGGTTGGATTGTCGACATACGAAGATCTGAGTGTGACTTTTGCATACGGTTTCCGTTTTGGGCCCATAAGTACTTTTGGAAAATGTAGCGATCCTCTTGGATCGAACCCATGCCTTTCATCATGTCGTATGAGTGATCTCGGCCATTTGTTGAAGAACACGCAGTTGCTTATTTGGAATGCTTGGATTGTCGGCAATCGAAGAACTGAGTGTGACTTTTGCATACGGTGTCCGTTTTGGGCCCATAAGTACTTTTTGAAAATGTAGCGATCCTTTTGGATTGAACCCACCCTTTTTCGTGTGATGTATGAGGGATTTCGATCCGTTGTGGAAGAACAAGCACTTGCTTATTTGGAACGGTTGGATTGTCGGCGATCTAATAACTGAGTGTGAGTTTTGCGTACGGTGTCCGTTTTGGGACCATAAGTACTTTTCAAAAATGCAGCGATCCTTTTGGATTGAACCCAGCTTTTTTCACGTGATGTATGAGGGATTTCAGTCCTTTGTGGAAGAACAAGCACTTGCTTATTTGGAATGCTTCGATTGTAGGCGATCGAAGAACTGAGTGTGACTTTTGCATACGGTGTCCGTTTTGGGCCCATAAGTATTTTTCGGAAATGTAGCGATCCTTTTGGATTTAACCCACCCTTTTGTTTACATCGTATGAGGGATTTCAGTCGTTTGTGGATGAAGATGCACTTGCCTATTTGGAATGCTTGGATTGTTGGCTATCGAAGAACTGATTGTGACTTTTGCATACGGTGTCCATTTTAGGCCCATAACTACTTTTTGGTAATGTAGTGATCCTTTTGGATTGAACCCACCCTTTTTCACGTGATGTATGAGGGATTTCGATCGTTTGTGGGAGAACAAACACTTGCCTATTTGGAACGGTTGGATTGTCGGCGATCTAAGAACTGAGTGTGACTTTTGCATACGGTGTCCGTTTTGGGGCCATAAGTACTTTTCGGAAATGTGGCGATCCTTTTGGATTGAGCCCAGCTTTTTTCTCGTGATGTATGAGGTATTTCGGTCCTTTGTGGAAGAACAAGCACTTGCTTATTTGGAATGCTTGGATTGGAGGCCCTCGAAGAACTGAGTGTGACTTTTGCATACGGTGTCCTTTTTTGGCCCATAAGTACTTTTCAGAAATGTAGCGATCCTTTTGGATTTAACCCACCCATTTGTTCACATCGTATGAGGGATTTCGGTCATTTGTGGATGAACAGGCACTTGCCTATTTGGAATGCTTGGATTGTCGGCTATCGAAGAACTGAGTGCAACTTTTGCATACGGTGTTCGTTTTGGTCCCATAAATACTTTTCGGAAATGTACCGACCCTTTTGAATTGAACTCACAGCTTCATCGTGACGTATGACAGATTTTGGCCAGTTTTGGAATAACAAGCACTTGATTATTTGGAACGGTTGGATTTTCGGAGTTCGAAGATCTGAGTGTGACTTTTGCATACGGTGTCCGTTTTGGGCCCATAAGTACTTTTGGAAAATGTAGCGATCCTCTTGGATCGAACCCACGCCTTTCATCATGTCGTACGAGTGATCTCAGCCATTTGTTGAAAAACACGCAGTTGCTTATTTGGAATGCTTGGATTGTGGGCAATCGAAGAACTAAGTGTGACTTTTGCATACGGTGTCCGTTTTGGGCCCAAAAGTAATTTTTGGAAATGTAGCGATCCTTTTGGATTTAACCCACCCTTTTGTTCACATTGTATGAGCGATTTCAGTCATTTGTGGATGAACAAGCACTTGCCTATTTGGAATGCTAGGATTGTCGGCTATCGAAGAACTGAGTGTAACTTTTGCATACGGTGTCCGTTTTGGCCCATAAGTACTTTTCGGAAATGTAACGATCCTTTTGGATTGAACCCAGCTTTTTTCGTGTGATGTATGACGAATTTCAGTCCTTTGTGGAAGAACAAGCACTTGCTTATTTGGAATGCTTGGATTGTAGGCAATCGAAGAACTGAGTGTGACTTTTGCATACGGTGTCCGTTTTGGACCCATAAGTACTTTTTGGAAATGTAGCGATCCTTTTGGATTGACCCCCCCCTTTTTCGCGTGATGTATGAGGGATTTCGATCCGTTGTGGAAGAACAAGCACTTGCTTATTCGGAACGGTTGGATTGTCCGCGATCGAAGATCTGAGTGTGACTTTTGCATACGGTGTCCGTTTTGGACCCATAAGTACTTTTTGGAAATGTAGCGATCCTTTTGGATTGAACCTACTCTTTTTCGCGTGATGTATGAGGGATTTCGATCCATTGTGGAAGAACAAGCACTTGCTTATTCGGAACGGTTGGATTGTCCGCGATCTAAGAACTGAGTGTGACTTTTGCATACGGTGTCCGTTTTGGGCCCATAAGTACTTTTCGAAAATGTAGCGATCCTTTTGGATTGAACCCAGCTTTTTTCGCGTGATGTATGAGGGATTTCGGTCCTTTGTGGAAGAACAAGCACTTGCTTATTTGGAATGCCTGGATTGTAGGCGATCGAAGAACTCAGTGTGGCTTTTGCATACGGTGTCCGTTTTGGGCCCATAAGTACTTTCCGAAAATGTAGCGATCCATTTGGGTTTAACCCACCCTTTTGTTCACATCGTATGAGGGTTTTCAATCATTTTTGGATGAACAAGCACTTGCCTATTTGGAATGCTTGGATTGTCGGCTATCGAAGTACTGAGTGTGACTTTTGCATACGGTGTCCGTTTTGGGCCCATAAGTACTTTTCGAAAATGTAGCGACCCTTTTGAATTGAACTCACAGCTTCACCGTGACGTATGTCGGATTTTGGCCATTTTTGGAATAACAAGAACTTGCTTATTTGGAACGGTTGGATTGTCGGCGTTCGAAGATCTGAGTGTGACTTTTACATACGGTGTCCGTTTTAGGCCCATAAGTACTTTTGGAAAATGTAGCGATCCTCTTGGATCGAACCCACACCTTTCATCATGTCGTATGAGCGATCTCGGCCATTTGTTGAAGATCACACAGTTGCTTATTTGGAATGCTTGGATTGTCCGCGATCTAAGAACTGAGTGTGACTTTTGCATACGGTGTCCTTTTTGGGCCCATAAGTACTTTTTGGAAATGTAGCGATCCTTTTGGATTGAACCCACCCTTTTTCGCGTGATGTATGAGGGATTTCGATCCGTTGTGGAAGAACAAGCACTTGCTTATTTGGAACGGTTTGATTGTCCGCGATCTAAGAACTGAGTGTGACTTTTGCATACAGTGTCCGTTTTGGGCCCATAAATACTTTTTGGAAATGTAGCGATCCTTTTGGATTGAACCTACCTTTTTTGCGTGATGTATGAGGGATTTCAATCTGTTGTGGAAGAACAAGCACTTGCTTATTTGGAACGGTTGGATTGTCCGCGATCTAAGAACTGAGCGACTTTTGCATACGGTGTCCGTTTTGGGCCCATAAGTACTTTTCGAAAATGTAGCGATCCTTTTGGATTGAACCCAGCTTTTTTCGCGTGATGCATGAGGGATTTCGGTCCTTTGTAGAAGAACAAGCACTTGCTTATTTGGAATGCTTGGATTGTAGGCGATCGAAGAACTGAGTGTGACTTTTGCATACGGTGTCCGTTTTGGGCCCATAAGTACTTTCCGGAAATGTAGCGATCCTTTTGGATTTGACCCACCCTTTTGTTCACATCGTATGAGGGTTTTCAGTCGTTTGTCAATGAACAAGCACTTGCCTATTTGGAATGCTTGGATTGTCGGCTATCGAAGTACTGAGTGTAACTTTTACATACGGTGTCCATTTTGGGCCCATAAGTACTTTTCGAAAATGTAGCGACCCTTTTGAATTGAACTCACAGCTTCCCCGCGACGTATGTCGGATTTTGGCCATTTTTGGAATACCATGCACTTGCTTATTTGGAACGGTTGGATTGTCGGCGTTCGAAGATCTGAGTGTGACTTTTGCATACGGTGTCCGTTTTTGGCCCATAAGTACTTTTGGAAAATGTAGCGATCCTCTTGGATTGAACCCACGCCTTTCATCATGTCGTATGAGCGATCTCGGCCATTTGTTGAAGAACACACAGTTGCTTATTTGGAATGCTTGGATTGTCGGCAATCGAAGAACTGAGTGTGACTTTTGCATACGGTGTCCGTTTTAGGCCCATAAGTACTTTTTGGAAATGTAGCGATCCTTTTGGATTGAACCCACACTTTTTCGCGTGATGTATGAGGGATTTCGATCCGTTGTGGAAGAACAAGCACTTGCTTATTTGGAACGGTTGGATTGTCAGCGATCTAAGAACTGAGTGTGACTTTTGCATACAGTGTCCGTTTTTGGCCTATAAGTACTTTTCGAAAATGTAGCGTTCCTTTTGGATTGAACCCAGCTTTTTTCGCGTGATGTATGAGGGATTTCAGTCCTTTGTGGAAGAACAAGCACTTGCTTATTTGGAAAGCTTGGATTGTAGGCAATCGAAGAACTGAGTGTGACTTTTGCATACGGTGTCCGTTTTGGGCCCATAAGTACTTTTTGGAAATGTAGCGATCCTTTTGGATTGAACCCACCCATTTTCATGTAATGTATGAGGGATTTCAATCCTTTGTGGAAGAACAAGCACTTGCTTGTTTTGAACGGTTGGATTGTCGGCGATCTAAGAACTGAGTGTGACTTTTGCATACGGTGTCCGTTTTGGGCCCATAATTACTTTCTGGAAATGTAGCGATCCTTTTGGATTGAACCCACCCTTTTTCACGTGATGTATGAGGGATTTCGATCCTTTGTGGAAGAACAAGCACTTGCTTACTTGGAACGGTTGGATTGTCGGCGATCTAATAACTGAGTGTGACTTTTGCATACGGTGTCCGTTTTGGGCCCATAAGTACTTTTCGAAAATGTAGCGATCCTTTTGGATTGAACCCAGCTTTTTTCGCGTGATGTATGAGGGATTTCAGTCCTCTGTGGAAGAACAAGCACTTGCTTATTAGGAATGCTTGGATTGTAGGCAATCGAAGAACTGAGTGTGACTTTTGCATACGGTGTCCGTTTTGGGCCCATAAGTACTTTTTG
>NW_019265597.1:0-9859 GCF_002742605.1 Olea europaea var. sylvestris
CACACTTTCTCTCTCTAGCCTAAAACACTCTCCCTTCTCTCTAAAATGGGAGACAATTCACAAACCTTCAAAAATCTTGATCCCCCACGCAACATACCACCTTTACCCGGTGGATTTCAACCCCAAACAACCCAAAATCTTCCAGTACTTCAAGCTACAATGGTTTTGGAAGCAATAGAATCAGATTTATATGAAAATGTTGATGGCACGAATCCCAATGTTGTCAAAACTCCATTGTACGCATTGAATCAGGGTCTGGGACCATCACCAACGATTTAAGAAGGGCCGAAGTCCCTAAACCCTAAACCATAAACCCCAAACCCTAAACCAAAACCCTGAACCACACTTTCTCTCTCTAGCCCAAAACGCTCTCCCTTCTCTCTAGAATGGAAGACAAATCACAAACCTTCCAAAATCTTGATCCACAACCAGACATACCACATTTACCCGGTGGATTTCAACCCCAAACAACCCAAAATCTTCCAGCACTTCAAGCTACAGTGGTTTTGGAAGCAATAGAATCAGATTTATATGAAAATGTTGATGGCACGAATCCCAATGTTGTCAAAACTCCACTCTACGCATTGAATCAGGGTCTGGGATCACCACCAATGATTCCAGAAGGTCCAAAATCCATAAACCCGAAGCCCCAAACCTCGAACTCTAAACCCTAAACCAAAACTTTCTCTCTCTAGCCCAAAAAGCTCTCCTTTCTCTCTAGAATGGGAGATAAATCACACGCCTTCAAAAATCTTGATCCACCACCCGACTTACCACCTTTACCCGGTGGATTTCAACCTTGAACAACCTAAAATCTTCCAGTACTTCAAGCCACAATGGTTTTCGAAGCAATAGAATCAGATTTATATGAAAAAGTTGATGGCACGAATCCCAATGTTGTCAAAACTCCATTCTACGCATTGAATTAGGGTTTGGGATCATCACCAATGATTCCAGAAGGGCTGAAATCCCTAAACCCTAAACCCTAAACTCCGGGCCCAAAACCAAAACCAAACCCAAAATCACACTTTCTCTCTCTAGCCCAAAACACTCTCCCTTCTCTCTAAAATGGGAGACAATTCACAAACCTTCAAAAATTTTGATCCACCACCCGATATACCACCTTTTCCCGGTGGATTTCAAACCCAAACAACCCAAAATCTTCCAGGACTTCAAGCTACAACGGTTTTGGAAGCAATGAATCAGATTTATATGAAAATGTTGATGGCACGAATCCCAATGTTGTGAAAACTCCACTCTACGCGGTGAATCAGGGTCTGGGACCATCACCAATGATTCCAGAAGGGCCGAAACCCTAAACCCCAAACCCTAAACCAAAATCAAACCCTAAACCGTACTTTCTTTCTCTAGCCCAAAACGCTCTCCCTTCTCTCTAAAATGGGAGACAAATCACAAACCTTCAAAAATCTTGATCCACCACCCGACATACCACCTTTACCCGGTGGATTTCAACCCCGAACAACCCAAAATCTTCCAGCACTTCAAGCTACAGTGGTTTTGGAAGCAATAGAATTAGATTTATAGGAAAATGTTGATGGCAGGAATCCTAATGTTGTCAAAACTTCACTCTACGCGCTGAATCAGGGTCTGGGACCATCACCAATGATTCCAGAAGGGCCGAAATCCCTGAACCCCAAACCCTAAACCCTAAACCAAAACTAAACCCTAAACCACACTTTCTCTCTCTAGCCCAAAACGCTCACCCTTCTCTCTAGAATGGGAGACAAATCACACGCCTCCAAAAATCTTTATCCACCACCCGACTTACCACCTTTACCCGGTGCATTTCAACCCCGAACAACCTAAAATCTTCCAGCAGTTCAAGCCACAATGGTTTTCGAAGCAATTGAATCCGATTTATATGAAAAAGTTGATGGCACGAATCCCAATGTTGTCAAAACTCCAATCTACGCATTGAATCAGGGTTTGGGATCATCACCAATGATTCCAGAGGGGCCGAAATCTATAAACCCAAAACCCCGAGCCAAAAACCAAAACCAAACCCTAAATCACACTTTCTCTCTCTCTAGCCTAAAACACTCTCCCTTCTCTCTAAAATGGGAGACAATTCACAAACCTTCAAAAATCTTGATCCACCACGCAACATACCACCTTTACCCGGTGGATTTCAACCCCAAACAACCCAAAATCTTCCAGCACTTCAAGCTACAATGGTTTGGAAGCAATAGAATCAGATTTACATGAAAATATTGATGGCACGAATCCCAATGTTGTCAAAACTCCACTGTACGCATTGAATCAGGGTCTGGGGCCATCACCAACGATTTAAGAAGGGCCGAAGTCCCTAAATCCTAAACCATAAACCCCAAACCCTAAACCAAAACCAAACACTGAACCCTAAACCAAAACCAAACCAAAACCCTAAACCACACTTTCTCTCTCTAGCCCAAAACGCTCTCCCTTCTCTCTAGAATGGAAGACAAATCACAAACCTTCCAAAATCTTGATCCACAACCAGACATACCACATTTACCCGGTGGATTTCAACCCCAAACAACCCAAAATCTTCCAGCACTTCAAGCTACAGTGGTTTTGGAAGCAATAGAATCAGATTTATGTGAAAATGTTGATGGCACGAATCCCAATGTTGTCAAAACTCCACTCTACGCATTGAATCAGGGTCTGGGATCACCACCAAAGATTCTAGAAGGGCCGAAATCCCTAAACCCGAAGCCCCAAACCTCGAACTCTAAACCCAAAACAAAAACTTTCTCGCTCTAGCCCAAAAAGCTCTCCCTTCTCTCTAGAATGGGAGATAAATCACACGCCTTCAAAAATCTTGATCCACCACCCGACTTACCACCTTTACCCGGTGGATTTCAACCTTGAACAACCTAAAATCTTCCAGTACTTCATGCCACAATGGTTTTCGAAGCAATAGAATCAGATTTATATGAAAAAGTTGATGGCACGAATCCCAATGATGTCAAAACTCCATTCTACGCATTGAATTAGGGTTTGGGATCATCACCAATGATTCCAGAAGGGCTGAAATCCCTAAACCCTAACCCCCGGGCCCAAAACCAAAACCAAACCCAAAATCACACTTTCTCTCTCTAGCCCAAAACCCTCTCCCTTCTCTCTAAAATGGGAGACAATTCACAAACCTTCAAAAATCTTGATCCACCACCCGACATACCACCTTTACCCGGTGGATTTCAACCTTGAACAACCTAAAATCTTCCAGTACTTCATGCCACAATGGTTTTCGAAGCAATAGAATCAGATTTATATGAAAATGTAGATGGTACGAATCGCAATGTTGTCAAAACTCCACTCTACGCGCTGAGTCAGGGTCTGGGACCATCACCAATGATTCCAGAAGGGCTGAAATCCCTAAACCCTAACCCCCGGGCCCAAAACCAAAACCAAACCCAAAATCACACTTTCTCTCTCTAGCCCAAAACCCTCTCCCTTCTCTCTAAAATGGGAGACAATTCACAAACCTTCAAAAATCTTGATCCACCACCCGACATACCACCTTTACCCGGTGGATTTCAACCCCAAACAACCCAAAATCTTCCAGCACTTCAAGCTACAATGGTTTTGGAAGCAATAGAATCATATTTATAGGAAAATGTTGATGGCATGAATCCTAATGTTGTCAAACCTCCACTCTACGCGCTTAGTCAGGGTCTGGGACCATCACCAATGATTCCAGAAGGGCCGAAATCCCTAAACCCTAAACCAAAACTAAACCCTAAACCACACTTTCTCTCTCTAGCCCAAAACGCTAACCCTTCTCTCTAGAATGGGAGACAAATCACACGCCTCCAAAAATCTTTATCCACCACCCGACTTACCACCTTTACCCGGTGCATTTCAACCCCGAACAACCTAAAATCTTCCAGCAGTTCAAGCCATAATGGTTTTCGAAGCAATTGAATCCGATTTATATGAAAAAGTTGATGGCACGAATCCCAATGTTGTCAAAACTCCAATCTACGCATTGAATCAGGGTTTGGCATCATCACCAATGATTCCAGAGGGGCCGAAATCTATAAACCCAAAACCCTGAGCCAAAAACCAAAACCAAACCCTAAATCACACTTTCTCTCTCTAGCCTAAAACACTCTCCCTTCTCTCTAAAATGGGAGACAATTCACAAACCTTCAAAAATCTTGATCCACCACGCAACATACCACCTTTACCCGGTGGATTTCAACCTTGAACAACCTAAAATCTTCCAGTACTTCAAGCCACAATGGTTTTCGAAGCAATTGAATTCGATTTATATGAAAAAGTTGATGGCACGAATCCCAATGTTGACAAAACCTCACTCTACGCATTGAATCAGGGTCTGGGATCACCACCAATGATTCCAGAAGGGCCGAAATCCCTAAACCCGAAGCCCCAAACCTCGAACTCTAAACCCTAAACCAAAACTTTCTCGCTCTAGCCCAAAAAGCTCTCCCATCTCTGTAGAATGGGAGATAAATCACACGCCTTCAAAAATCTTGATCCACCACGCAACATACCACCTTTACCCGGTGGATTTCAACCTTGAACAACCTAAAATCTTCCAGTACTTCAAGCCACAATGGTTTTCGAAGCAATTGAATTCGATTTATATGAAAAAGTTGATGGCACGAATCCCAATGTTGACAAAACCTCACTCTACGCATTGAATCAGGGTCTGGGATCACCACCAATGATTCCAGAAGGGCCGAAATCCCTAAACCCGAAGCCCCAAACCTCGAACTCTAAACCCTAAACCAAAACTTTCTCGCTCTAGCCCAAAAAGCTCTCCCATCTCTGTAGAATGGGAGATAAATCACACGCCTTCAAAAATCTTGATCCACCACGCAACATACCACCTTTACCCGGTGGATTTCAACCTTGAACAACCTAAAATCTTCCAGTACTTCAAGCCACAATGGTTTTCGAAGCAATTGAATTCGATTTATATGAAAAAGTTGATGGCACGAATCCCAATGTTGACAAAACCTCACTCTACGCATTGAATCAGGGTCTGGGATCACCACCAATGATTCCAGAAGGGCCGAAATCCCTAAACCCGAAGCCCCAAACCTCGAACTCTAAACCCTAAACCAAAACTTTCTCGCTCTAGCCCAAAAAGCTCTCCCATCTCTGTAGAATGGGAGATAAATCACACGCCTTCAAAAATCTTGATCCACCACGCAACATACCACCTTTACCCGGTGGATTTCAACCTTGAACAACCTAAAATCTTCCAGTACTTCAAGCCACAATGGTTTTCGAAGCAATTGAATTCGATTTATATGAAAAAGTTGATGGCACGAATCCCAATGTTGACAAAACCTCACTCTACGCATTGAATCAGGGTCTGGGATCACCACCAATGATTCCAGAAGGGCCGAAATCCCTAAACCCGAAGCCCCAAACCTCGAACTCTAAACCCTAAACCAAAACTTTCTCGCTCTAGCCCAAAAAGCTCTCCCATCTCTGTAGAATGGGAGATAAATCACACGCCTTCAAAAATCTTGATCCACCACGCAACATACCACCTTTACCCGGTGGATTTCAACCTTGAACAACCTAAAATCTTCCAGTACTTCAAGCCACAATGGTTTTCGAAGCAATTGAATTCGATTTATATGAAAAAGTTGATGGCACGAATCCCAATGTTGACAAAACCTCACTCTACGCATTGAATCAGGGTCTGGGATCACCACCAATGATTCCAGAAGGGCCGAAATCCCTAAACCCGAAGCCCCAAACCTCGAACTCTAAACCCTAAACCAAAACTTTCTCGCTCTAGCCCAAAAAGCTCTCCCATCTCTGTAGAATGGGAGATAAATCACACGCCTTCAAAAATCTTGATCCACCACGCAACATACCACCTTTACCCGGTGGATTTCAACCTTGAACAACCTAAAATCTTCCAGTACTTCAAGCCACAATGGTTTTCGAAGCAATTGAATTCGATTTATATGAAAAAGTTGATGGCACGAATCCCAATGTTGACAAAACCTCACTCTACGCATTGAATCAGGGTCTGGGATCACCACCAATGATTCCAGAAGGGCCGAAATCCCTAAACCCGAAGCCCCAAACCTCGAACTCTAAACCCTAAACCAAAACTTTCTCGCTCTAGCCCAAAAAGCTCTCCCATCTCTGTAGAATGGGAGATAAATCACACGCCTTCAAAAATCTTGATCCACCACGCAACATACCACCTTTACCCGGTGGATTTCAACCTTGAACAACCTAAAATCTTCCAGTACTTCAAGCCACAATGGTTTTCGAAGCAATTGAATTCGATTTATATGAAAAAGTTGATGGCACGAATCCCAATGTTGACAAAACCTCACTCTACGCATTGAATCAGGGTCTGGGATCACCACCAATGATTCCAGAAGGGCCGAAATCCCTAAACCCGAAGCCCCAAACCTCGAACTCTAAACCCTAAACCAAAACTTTCTCGCTCTAGCCCAAAAAGCTCTCCCATCTCTGTAGAATGGGAGATAAATCACACGCCTTCAAAAATCTTGATCCACCACGCAACATACCACCTTTACCCGGTGGATTTCAACCTTGAACAACCTAAAATCTTCCAGTACTTCAAGCCACAATGGTTTTCGAAGCAATTGAATTCGATTTATATGAAAAAGTTGATGGCACGAATCCCAATGTTGTCCCTTCCAAAATCTTGATCCACAACCAGACATACCACATTTACCCGGTGGATTTCAACCCCAAACAACCCAAAATCTTCCAGCACTTCAAGCTACAGTGGTTTCGGAAGCAATAGAATCAGATTTATATGAAAATGTTGATGGCACGAATCCCAATGTTGACAAAACCTCACTCTACGCATTGAATCAGGGTCTGGGATCACCACCAATGATTCCAGAAGGGCCGAAATCCCTAAACCCGAAGCCCCAAACCTCGAACTCTAAACCCTAAACCAAAACTTTCTCGCTCTAGCCCAAAAAGCTCTCCCATCTCTGTAGAATGGGAGATAAATCACACGCCTTCAAAAATCTTGATCCACCACCCGACTTACCACCTTTACCCGGTGGATTTCAACCTTGAACAACCTAAAATCTTCCAGTACTTCAAGCCACAATGGTTTTCGAAGCAATAGAATCAGATTTATATGAAAAAGTTGATGGCACGAATCCCAATGTTGTCAAAACTCCATTCTACGCATTGAATTAGGGTCTGGGATCATCACCAATGATTCCAGAAGGGCTGAAATCCCTAAACCCTAAACCCTAAACCCCGGGCCCAAAACCAAAACCAAACCCAAAATCACACTTTCTCTCTCTAGCCCAAAACACTCTCCCTTCTCTCTAAAATGGGAGACAATTCACAAACCTTCAAAAATTTTGATCCACCACCCGATATACCACCTTTGCCCGGTGGATTTCAAACCCAAACAACCCAAAATCTTCCAAGACTTCAAGCTACAACGGTTTTGGAAGCAATGAATCAGATTTATATGAAAATGTTGATGGCACGAATTCCAATGTTGTGAAAACTCCACTCTACACGCTGAATCAGGGTCTGGGACCATCACCAATGATTCCAGAAGGGCCGAAACCCTAAACCCCAAACACTAAACCAAAATCAAACCCTAAACCGCACTTTCTTTCTCTAGCCCAAAACGCTCTCCCTTCTCTCTAAAAGTGGAGACAAATCACAAACCTTCAAAAATCTTGATCCACCACCCGACATACCACCTTTACCCGGTGGATTTCAACCCCAAACAACCCAAAATCTTCCAGCACTTCAAGCTACAGTGGTTTTGGAAGCAATAGAATCAGATTTATAGGAAAATGTTGATGGCACGAATCCTAATGTTGTCAAAACTCCACTCTACGCGCTGAGTCAGGGTCTGGGACCATCACCAATGATTACAGAAGGGCCGAAATCACTAAACCCCAAACCCTAAACCCTAAACCAAAACTAAACCCTAAACCACACTTTCTCTCTCTAGCCCAAAACGCTCTCCCTTCTCTCTAGAATGGGAGACAAATCACACGCCTCCAAAAATCTTTATCCACCACCCGACTTACCACCTTTACCCGGTGCATTTCAACCCCGAACACCCTAAAATCTTCCAGCAGTTCAAGCCACAATGGTTTTCGAAGCAATTGAATCCGATTTATATGAAAAAGTTGATGGCACGAATCCCAATGTTGTCAAAACTCGAATCTACGCATTGAATCAGGGTTTGGGATCATCACCAATGATTCCAGAAGGACCGAAATCTATAAACCCAAAACCTCGAGCCAAAAACCAAAACCAAACCCTAAATCACACTTTCTCTCTATAGCCTAAAACACTCTCCCTTCTCTCTAAAATGGGAGACAATTCACAAACCTTCAAAAATCTTGATCCACCACGCAACAAACCACCTTTACCCGGTGGATTTCAACCCCAAACAACCCAAAATCTTCCAGCACTTCAAGCTACAATGGTTTTGGAAGCAATAGAATCAGATTTATATGAAAATGTTGATGGCACGAATCCCAATGTTGTCAAAACACCACTGTACGCATTGAATCAGGGTCTGGGACCATCACCAATGATTTAAGAAGGGCCGAAGTACCTAAACCCTAAACCATAAACCCCAAACCCTAAACCAAAACCAAACACTGAACCCTAAACCAAAACTAAACCAAAACCCTAAACCACACTTTCTCTCTCTAGCCCAAAACGCTCTCCCTTCTCTCTAGAATGGAAGACAAATCACAAACCTTCCAAAATCTTGATCCACCACCCGACTTACCACCTTTACCCGGTGGATTTCAACCCCAAACAACCCAACATCTTCCAGCACTTCAAGCTACAACGGTTTTGGAAGCAATAGAATCAGATTTATAGGAAAATGTTGATGGCACGAATCCTAATGTTGTCAAAACTCCACTCTACGCGCTGAATCAGGGTCTGGGATCACCACCAATGATTCCAGAAGGGCTGAAATCCCTAAACCCGAAGCCCCAAACCTCGAACTCTAAACCCTAAATCAACTCTTTCTCTCTCTAGCCCAAAACGCTCTCCCTTCTCTCTAAAATGGGAGACAATTCACAAACCTTCAAAAATCTTGATCCACCACCCGACTTACCACCTTTACCCGGTGGATTTCAACCCCAAACAACCCAACATCTTCCAGCACTTCAAGCTACAACGGTTTTGGAAGCAATAGAATCAGATTTATAGGAAAATGTTGATGGCACGAATCCTAATGTTGTCAAAACTCCACTCTACGCGCTGAATCAGGGTCTGGGATCACCACCAATGATTCCAGAAGGGCTGAAATCCCTAAACCCGAAGCCCCAAACCTCGAACTCTAAACCCTAAATCAACTCTTTCTCTCTCTAGCCCAAAACGCTCTCCCTTCTCTCTAAAATGGGAGACAATTCACAAACCTTCAAAAATCTTGATCCACCACCCGACTTACCACCTTTACCCGGTGGATTTCAACCCCAAACAACCCAACATCTTCCAGCACTTCAAGCTACAACGGTTTTGGAAGCAATAGAATCAGATTTATAGGAAAATGTTGATGGCACGAATCCTAATGTTGTCAAAACTCCATTCTACGCGCTGAGTCAGGGCCTGGGACCATCACCAATGATTCCAGAAGGGCCGAAATCCCTAAACCCCAAACCCTAAACCCTCAACCAAAACTAAACCCTAAACACACTTTCTCTCTCTAGCCCAAAACGCTCTCCCTTCCCTCTAGAATGTGAGACAAATCACACGCCTCCAAAAATCTTTATCCACCACCCGACTTACCGTCTTTACCCGGTGCATTTCAACCCCGAACAACCTAAAATCTTCCAGCAGTTCAAGCCACAATGGTTTTCGAAGCAATTGAATC
>NW_019265598.1:0-324 GCF_002742605.1 Olea europaea var. sylvestris
TCTTATTTTGATTAGTTGATATTTTGTGGATGTCATCACAAATGAAAGAGGTCTATGATTTGACTCGGAATATTATTAACTTCATCATTTGTCATGATATCCCATATCCTATCACTAACTAAAGTAAGCCAGTTATCATTTACAAGCCTTTTGTTTGAATCTTTCCAGTTATTGTTCATATCGAAACGCATCAAGATTGATAAGGAGTTGGTTATGGATGCTCAAATACATACCTGTTTTAAGTGTCTATTTATATTTCATCGATATCTACATATTGATCACAAGTTGAAATATGATTAGAGCCCTTATTTGTCTTGAACATGT
>NW_019265598.1:9016-9859 GCF_002742605.1 Olea europaea var. sylvestris
TATGGTCCTAAGTGGAGATTGAGATGGATTGGTAGTTCTAAAGTGGAGTGATATGATGCACATACTATTAGAAGTTGAGACTAGGAACATTTTGGCACAAGTAGAGATTAAGCCTCTATTTGGTTTAGATATAATTAGATTTTTAGTAAACTTTGACAAAAATCGATGGAATATGTGATCGAGAAGTTGTGGATTCTATGAAATATGTGGTTAATATTAATTGTTGACTTTGATTTAGATTTTAATCAATTTCTTTTGTTTAATCGAATATGGGCTAGGAATTACCTCCTTGCTCAACAAATGATAAAAATGTCTGTTACTACCAATGGATCGATCTTTGTCAGTTGAAAAGTAAAAGAATCATTTATATGTTCTAAAATAAATGGTTAAGAATTGATTAATTAATTCATTCTTGATTACTTCAAACATTAGGTGTAGTTGATTATTTCCTTATTTGTCTCTCTTTTCCTTCGTATACTGCCCACAAACTAAAACAGTCTTCCCCAATATTCTTTTGTGCTGTGCTCTTTTATTTTCTTTGTGTTGATTCCTCTACTAATTCTTGATCACGTTCTAGCACTTGTGTCTCATTCAATTATACTATAATTGCGTTCTTTAAACACTGTCTTTACGAGTCGGAAAAGTGTAACCGTCAATGAAGTGGAATGAAAGGAGCTTATTCATATTCAATGTTGGACGAGTAATTATCCAACAACCGCAAGGGAAAATGAGGTAGTAACTATTTAACTTTTTGTATATGGCATAACAAAAAACAATGTTTGTTCCTCTATCAACATATAATTGTCTTATTTTGATTAGTTGATATTTTGTGGATGTCATCAC
>NW_019265599.1:0-286 GCF_002742605.1 Olea europaea var. sylvestris
ACTGTTACATGATACTTAACTTCTTAATTGATCTGTATTTCGATGGTTTCACCTTTCGAGATTATTTACTTATTGATGTTTAACTAACTGTTATATTTCCCTTCTTGCTCCAATTATATATTTGATCATATTGCTGGCTTGAATTAAAGAAATCCATAACTGTTTGCTGCTTCCTTTGGGTCCTTGTGTTAACATGACATTGATGATGTTATTAAACAGTGGTTAACGGACAGGCATAAGAAAGCTCTTTATGAGGCATTGGAGAAGATCAAAGCCGGTAGGTCAT
>NW_019265599.1:9579-9859 GCF_002742605.1 Olea europaea var. sylvestris
TAACAAATTAGTTGGTGGGTTTATGTTCTTTCGATATTAAGCCACTGGATATTTGCTGTTTATATCTCATGTTTCTACTTTTCTTGTTAACCTGTGATTGTAGTTTTGTAACTGTATGGACCTATCCTTCTTCTCCGATTCAATTTGTTGTTTCCTTGTTGAAGCTTTTTGTTTACTCAAATTGATGGCTTTGGGTTGTCATCACATATGATGACTGTTACATGATACTTAACTTCTTAATTGATCTGTATTTCGATGGTTTCACCTTTCGAGATTATTT
>NW_019265600.1:0-1289 GCF_002742605.1 Olea europaea var. sylvestris
AGAAGGAGAAGGAGAAGGAGAAGGTGAAGGTGATCATCATTTTCCTGAAGGCGGGACAATAAACTCCAATCCGGCAAACATTGTTGACAAAGCCCTCGAATGTTTTCATGATAAGTATGTAAGTAATAGTTGCCTGCAACCTCAATCCCCCTCCCAAAGGACCTACGAGTTACGACCGGACCACTTGTGATGCCCACAAAAGAAAATTAGATATTGTTTTTGGTTATTTGTGATTTGCTTATTCTTGTGGACGTTTAGATATTTTCCTCTTATAGCAGGATTTTTAATATGACGATTTGAGTTTCTTTATGGGGGGCTTATTGAATAAAATTTGAGTCTTCTAAATTTCTAACCAAATTCTCTGCATCTTTTTAAATGAACGATGTCCAATTTCACTGTACAGTGTAAAAAAATGGTGTTTGTGATGCCTATTTCCCAGTTTTATGAGTGAATCATCAGAAACTAAAGAATAACGCTACCTCACACCAGTTTAGATGACCGCACTTAATAGATTCAATTTAAGTGAATTATGTAATATTGCATTTAGATGAATTTATCATTTAATATCATGTAGTTGCTACCTAAACTGGTGCTTGACGCTAGTGGTGTTGATTAACATTTGTTTATGAGTTCCGTGTTTTCTCTTTTTCATACACGCTTCCCTAAATCGATCGTGTATAACTTATCCTCACAAACAGTTTGATATGTCCATTTCATATCATCTCTCTCTTTGATCTAAACATATATGCAGATTTACAGTCACTGCGACGAAGCTTACAGACTAAGCCAAAGTGGAGAAATCAATGTTCCACCCGAATACACGGAGCAGTATTGCAAAGGACCTTGCCTAAAAGAGACGCACCACGTGCTAGACTGTATAGACGGCATCATGAAACACTTTGTATTCTACAACAAGGCTACGCTAAGTGCAATACGGGAAACTATTAAGATAGGATGTAGCTATGGTCCTAAACGAGGTAATACTCTATACGACATTGTTTTCTTCTGTACATTATGGATTGTTGTGATAAGTTATTTTCTTTAGGTGACTTCAATGTGGCTGAGCACCTCGAAGCTGAAGAAGATAGCGCGCGTCCAGCCTCTAAACCTGTCATATACGGGCTTCTGCTGATGTTTATGGCGTGGCGCGCATTGTTTTAACCTTGCTTTGGTTGTCGTGTATGAGATCAAATTATTATACGTGTTCTTTTTTGTACTTATGTTGCTATTACTTATAAGTAATTTATGTATAAGTTAAAAATCTGGTTGCGCTTTTTATTTTTTATTTT
>NW_019265600.1:8726-9858 GCF_002742605.1 Olea europaea var. sylvestris
GATCAACTTTCAAATAATTGCACTTTGGTCCCTGAACTTTCTCTTTGATTCATTTGGTCATTTTTGCTTCTTTTTTTCGTGAATTCCATCAAGTCCATCATTATACCCTACAATCCAACAATTGAACGAATTTAAGCCACAATTTAATTATTTTGCTCGTAATCTAGTCATGTTTGTACATTAAATAAGTGCACAAAAACGCACTTATCATGAATCAAAGCCTACCTTAGTTCAGGTTTAGTATGCAGTGTTGGACACAACAGTCCAATACTGCACAGTACAATCCAATACTCTTTAGAAACATGCCAGTGGGTGCCGAAAATGATCGTTTCTATTTAACACTTTATGTATCGTTGTCTCCAAGAATTTACTACTTGATGAGGAATAAGGCTAGCTAAACATTACTTATTCTGTAAGGTTTGTGAGTATAGGTTTGATTTCTAGCTCTCCATGCAAACAATCTGCATAAGTTGGTGAGATTTGTCCAACTGTCTTTTCTTATAGTCACCTCTATTTTTATCCAATTTTAACCATAATTTACCTATAGACTAAATTTTGTTGATTAAAACTAACTTCTTCTATAAGATTGTTAATTACTTGAACAATGTATCATTCTAATTTATTCTACTTTTGAGAATGCTGTTGATTCTAGAAAATTACTAGTCAACTGTTACAGGGACATCTGTATTTGTATATATAGATGTATATTTGTGTGCACCCTTAATCTGTCTCCTGTGTCCGTTTAATCTGATGAGCTTAATGGCATTCTCAGTAACCTCAAAGCATTGGTTTTTGGCTACAGTTTTGGTGTACATCTTTGTTTTATTGTGGGAATCAGGTATGCATTCGACAACTGTTCGTGCATGTTCAGTACGATTACTTTTTCAGTAGCGTCCACTACTATCCAATTGTCCCTACTAAATATGCAATTGATTGTTTTTTCAGGAAGAACATTTTTATTCATTGGTGTTGATGTTTCTATTGATACCTTTGACAGGGAAAGCATACGAAGATTTGACAGGGAAAGCAGACGAAGATCACCCTCATCTAGGTGCTGCTGGCGTAATTGCAAATGAATACGTGCCTGGAGCAGAAGATGAAGGAGGAGAAGGAGAAGGAGAAGTAGAAGGAG
>NW_019265601.1:0-1128 GCF_002742605.1 Olea europaea var. sylvestris
GCCCAGGTTCAACTGGGCAAATGGTTGGCTGATGCATATTTAAACAATTTTGCATAAGTATTTTCACTTTTCTTGTTTTAACTGTAAACGAGGAGGAAAATTCTTATACAATATAACTGTTGCTCCTTTTTAAGTTGTCAATTATGCCTTCAACTCAGGAGATATAACTTCATCAATAATTATTTTACAAGCGACTTCAGAAGTAATGTATTCGATGTTATTTTAATAGCATTCTGTATGGAAGTCCAAACTGGTAACGTTGCTTGGCTAGTAGAAAATCGTAAAGAGAACAAGTCCAAACTGGTAACGTTGCTTGGCTAGTAGAAAATCGTAAAGAGAACTACAAAAAGGGTTCCATGTGCCACAGAAACTGTACCCTATCTTTATTCTTTGTTTTCTGGAAAATAATCTCTCCACTCTCAATATAGTATTATAACATTAGGCTTCGTCCTACACTTAACAAACAAAAAGTAGAAAAGGAACAATATGCAAAATAACAAGTTTCTGTTGGGGTAGATCTCTATCTTTTTTCATCTCCAGTCTTAAAAATGATATGAAGGATCTTGTAGAAGGCAAAAAACTTCTGCTTCTCTTGTTTTGCCTGAAGCACGTTCGACAATGGAACAAGTTTGCCCAGTCTAGACGAGACTGCATAGTCCCTTTTTCCATTTGCTATCAGATTTCAGGATCTAACACATGCACACATAATTCTGCATAAGACTGATCCATGACGTCATTAAACAAGTAGGAAAATGAGAACAGCTACAATCATGCAGTTACAGTAAAATCACAAGAAGAACCATGAATCAATCCATGTTTTCAACTAATAAAGAAATTCACTCCAAATATTACTTGGTACTCTATGATGATAATTGAGTACTCAAGAATTTATGATCATATATGAACATGAGAACAGTATGTTGGGAATCTACTTATACATGCACAGCGGAAAATTAAATTATTTCGATTCCCATCCAATAGATCTCATTGTGTTTGGTTAGGAATTGTGATAAGATTGTACCTTTTTCAGATCTGCAATCCTTTTGCTTTTCTTTTCGTTCCACAACTTTGATTCGCCACCACAGCTGTCCAATTGTCCAGCCTCCAACGGTGATCCACACAGAGAAT
>NW_019265601.1:5077-5267 GCF_002742605.1 Olea europaea var. sylvestris
TGACCTTTCATTCTATAATGAAACCAAGGGTCATTAGATTTGGTATTTGTCCTTTCGCTTATACTGTCTTAACCATATTGGGTTCTTTCATAAAGCCTCTTTAGACCTCCTCTTAATATCTTTAAAGGAATCAATGGTTTGCCCACTAGGGTTAACAGTCCTAAGCATGTTAAGCAACTCAATATTTTTG
>NW_019265601.1:9100-99759 GCF_002742605.1 Olea europaea var. sylvestris
TATAATAATGCTCTATGACCATTAATTGAGTAATCAAGAATTTATGGTAAATAGCAAGATAATGAGAATAATAAAATAAGCACAAAAGTAATAACACAGAGATTTTACATGGAAACTCGATAGACGATGAGTTGTGTATATATGAAACTCAAGAGACCAAGTTGAAGATGTATAGAAGTCCAAAACGCGTTAAAACACGACATCCAGAACTACCCAGATATCAATGTTGCTCGAGCGGCAAGCCATCAAGAAGTGAGCGACGGGGCTACTGCTCACGACGCTCGAGCGCCTAGCTAGCAAAATTGCAGCGGATTTTTCTCTCAGTCCATATTTACGATCTCTTCAAAATTATTCCAATTATGACTCTTATAAGCACAAGAATTTGGGTCAAAACGCAACATAAACTATGTCGAAGGACCTCTATACATATTAATTTATATTCCTATAGTTTAGTTTGAGCAAATTAACTATAACTAAATGAAGAAAATTATAAAATTTATTCTCAATGGTGTTTTAGGTATACCAGCCTTATTTTAGATGTTACATGAATCAAAAAGCGGTTAGGGGATGTAGTTTATACTCAAAAATTGAAACTTGAAGGTTTATTATGATTTGTAAAACGTATAAAAAAAATCTATATATTGTAATAAGTTCGAAGGGTTTCTGATATTTTCTATTTATTAATGTTGATGCTGTATAATACACATGCTTACATATTTCAGATTCAACTTCACCCGTATTGAGCTTGAAATTTGGGTATGTGACTGACAATGAACATAATGTTAGATAATCCTAGGGTGAATTCTGCTTATCGTCGTTACTTGTACAACACTAATGATTTGGGCATAAAAATTAACAAATTTGGGTGTGAAAATGTGTCTAAAAATGCTATAGATATGATATAAAAACGATGTCACCTCTTAACTTTATTGAATTTCTATCAAAGTTATGATGCACGTGATGTTGAAATGGAATTCAAGTTTTTGTTTTAGCCATGCAAAATTACCAAATCTAGATTTTTAGAAAAACTTTGGAACAATCAAAATTTACAATTGAAAAGGACTTGTATCGCTAGCACTTTAATTTGATATTAAAAAATCTACACATGATAATATATGTGTAAATGACTTTTTACATACACATTGGCAAACAAAAATATCAACAAATTTCCTCAAGCATGATCCACACATCTTTTTCCATCAAGCATTAAAGTACAATAAATGTAGGGTTATTCTACTTGGATAGAATTCTGTCCAAGGCACCCTGCCAATATGGGGACGCCACATGCCCCCCTGTTCGAACAGAATTCTGTCACCCAAGAATGGCTCATAAATGTTAAAGCTGTTATAATACCTTCTCGTGCAATCTATTTACTTGACCTAATTCTATTTTCTTCCTACATAGGGTCAAGATTGGCATGAAACCCTAAGAGTGACTTGTTCATTGGGAGATTTAATTGGAAGCACATTTAATGGAAATGAACTTGCACCAACTGAAATTATTATTTTAATTGACATATCTTTAACCTCTTGATTGAACCATTTTCTTCCCATGTGCATAGTGCACCATTTAATGAATTATGAAAAGAATATGGCTTTGTAGAGTTCTTATTAATTAAAATTTCATTTTTATTCGTATTTTCTTTAATTATAATAAAAATTAAAATGGCTTCGGATTACTTGACTCAAAAAATGGATTTAGGTAGTGTTCTTTTCTTTATAATTTGATTCAAGTAGAAGATATATCCAAATAATTTAATTTACTACATTTTAAGGTGTTTAATTAGAATACAATGGCAATGGACATAGTATTAGATAATCCCAAGAAAACAAAATGTAGCTATATAATGAGAAACCCCTCCCCATTAGGAAAATAATTAACTAAAACAAATGTAGATTTAATTAATTATAGATAGAGCTGCAAAGAAAGAAAGAAAATGAGATTGAGATAGAATACTGAAATTGTTGAAAGCATGATTGGTGACTTCCAGTCTATTTAGTCTTTTTCAAGACATTGTTAAATTTATTATTCTTTCTATAACACTTTGTCTAGCGTGAATAAACCTAACAATATCTGGCCTTTGACAAATGACAAGTATCATATGAGAAACGATAAAAGGTTAAGGGTAAAAAATTGTCGAAAGAGTCGGGGAAAAATTCTTGCATTTTTTGTGGATCGATCAATTCCTAATTTGAACAGTTTTTTCCCCAAACTAATTTAGTATTTGGTGTTGAATTTAATTCGTGAACATACAAGTTAATTTTAAACTTTGTTGAATGATAAATTACACAAGCATAAATGATGATGGTCAATTTACTTTTGTATTTAAGTAATTGGATTTCTTGATATGTTTATGGGTTGGTAAAATCACTCATAACATAAAGTAGAGTATTGGAATCTTTAAGTTATTAAATGCTATTATTATGAATTAAACTTATAGTTGAGTTTGACTCTCTATTTTGAAATGGTAAAACAAAAGAGTTTATTTTAGGTATTAACTCTCTAAAGTATGGAGCATCTTGTATTTACAGAGTCTTTTGTAGATGCTCTTATTTAGTAAATGGTGACAACTAATAATTTTCATTAGTCCATTTTATAATAAAATTTAAATGATTTTTTCCTTTTTTTTCCAACAACTTATTAATTGACTTTTTTTTTTCCCTTTTTCGAGTTGTAGTTTAAAGAAAAGAAGATGATAAAATTTCTGACCAATGTTTAAAAAACACATGGTATATTTTGTAAATTTTTCAAGAAAAAATATATAAAGATAAACATGTTTCCTATTTGCAAATATTACAATGCACACGTGTGAATGGGCACGGGAAGGAATAGAAAAAAGTACCCGAAGAAGAAAGGCAAAGGTGGAAAAAGTTAAAAAAGAAAAGATATAGAAAATTTTAGCGGAATTTTCGCTAAACATAATGTGTCTCTTTGTTTAGTACAACATAAAATAAAATCTGCAATCTTTTTACTCCTTAAGTTTTTGCTCCCTACCCTATCCTAGAATAAACTATTTCTCTAGGAATATGACATGTCTTGAGATATACACCTTCTTCTCAACAAAGTTATAAAACTGATATCCAATTGTCTCTTTTGGGTATCCCACAAATATGCATTTATCGAACTTAGTCTTAAGCTTATCCGATTTAGTGTACAGTATGCAGCAATTACTGCATGACCTCAAAACGATTTTGGGATGTTTGCATGGTTCATCATTATCGCACCATATCTAACAATATGAGATTCCTTGTTTAGATACACCATTATGTTGTGGTGCATATGGCGGAGTCCAGTACGAGAGAATCACATTCTCTTTTAGATAACTCAAAAATTCTCCATTTATATATTCTCTACCTCGATCTGATCTCAGCGTAAGAATATTTTTACTTATTTATTTCTCTATTTCAAGTTTGAATTCCTTGAACTTTTCAAGTGCTTCATACTTGAACTTCATCATACATATATATATAACCATATATAGAATGATAATCAGTAAATGTAATGAAGAAGAAAAACCACCTCTAGTGGTGATTGACATAGGTCCGCATACATTAATATGTATTAGTCCAGTAGTTCTGCAACGCCATCTCATTTTCCAATAAAAGTAAACTTGGTCATTTTATCTAATAGGCACGACTCGCACTTGTCAAATGATTTAAAATCGACTGACCCCAAGTATCCATCTTTGATATGATCCAGTCTGTAGTGTTAGAGACAGGTATTATTTAGATTATCATTTTTACGCCTTTTACTTTTTATACTCATAATAGATGACTCAATATCAAGAATATAGATCCTATTTTGCTACACATCGCAGCCATAAACGATTGTTTATAATATTAATTGAAAAATCATTCATACCCAAACACAGAATAGAAATAATGTTTTTAGTAATGACGGGAACAAAATAGCAATTTTCTAATTCTAATACAAAGGCCGAAGACAATGGTAAGAAGTATGCCCTACAACTAATGCAGCAACTCTTGCTCCATTTCCCACGCACAGGTCAACTTCTCCTTTTTACAGGGGTCTACTTCTCTTTAATTCCTACATATTTATACAAATATGAGATTTACATCCAGTATCTAATACCCAAGAAGCTAATGAAGTAGACATATTAACCTCTATCACAAAAATACCTGAAGTAGAAGCTTCAAAAGACTTCTTTCCCTTTAAGCTTGCAAGGTAAGCCTTGTTGCTGTTCATCTTCCAATGATCTTTCACTCCAAAGTGATAGCACAGGTCATCAGACTTGGTATTGTCTTTGCCTACTTTAACTGCTTTGTAATTGCTCTTAGCTTTCTTGAATGTTTTCTTAAAACTTTCTTTGGTCTTTCTCTTAGTTCCCTTGGAGGATTGAATGGCTAAGTCATGCCTAGTGCTAGCCTTGACATTAGGCTCGATAGTTTTAAGCATGTTAAGAAACTCAAGAAGTGTGCATTCGATCTTATTCATGTTAAAGTTTATGATGAACTTTGAATAACTTTTCGACAGAGATTGTAGAACCAAGTCAATACTTAGTTCATGATCCATGATGAAACCCAATTGGCCCCATGTTTCAATAAAACCAATCATCATCTTCAGCACATGAGCATTGACTGAAGATCCCTCTACCATTTTGGATCGGTACAGTTGCTTGGAGGTCTCGTATCTCTCCATACGTGATTGTTTATCATACAACTCCTTAAGACGAAGAATCATAGTGTAAGCATACATACCCTCATGTTGCTTCTACAACTCAGGTGACATAGCTGCAAGTATCACACATGTTGCAGTGTTATTGTCATTACTGTGTTTGTTGTAAGCAACCACCTCTTCCTCAGTGGAGTTTTTAGCAGGTACCCCTGGAAAGGGATGCTTAAGGACATACCCAATTTTCTCATACCTTAGAACAATTCTCAAATTGTGGTGCCAATTAAGAAAATTTGGTCCAGTCAGTTTGTTGGCATCCAGTATGCTTCTTAAATTCATATGATTACTCTGATTCAAGACTGTAAATGACAAAAAATATAGAATCAATATAAATTATAATGCATTGCACAAATTTAATAAAGACTTTAATTAAACACGCTCCCACTGTTTAAATTAAATCCATGACCTTCATACATAAATTATTAGAATCCACAATTGATTCCCAATGGGCCGGGATCCCATCTGTTAGACCAAGATCGTGAGTGTACTCAACAAACCTTAAGAAAATATTTGGGTAGATAATATTATCAATTGTATGTGCATACAACTCCCAGATCATTAAGCCAACAACTTCTTATCCTCACTCATCTTATGTGTAAGCTTAACATGCCTCTAAACCTTATCTTCTTGAGTATACTCAACAAAAGACGAATTTTAGTTAATTCAAACCCATCATTTAGGAATATCAAATATTTCATAGGGTCAAACAAGTCCCTAATAGACCAACCTTGAGTGTACTTAACAAGCCGAGATCGATTTATGACTCGTTTTTCACTATAATGATGGAAGGCAAAATAATACAGACTTAATATTTTAATGAGGAATTTATCATGCAATGGTCTAATCAAATATGTGTGTGTGTGTGAAATCATGAATCAATTATGCAAATAAATATACAAATAATAATATTGATGATTATGGAGTTATTCTATTTAGTTTTTCCGAGCCAAGAGGAAAATTAGTTGGTCAATTCCTATGGGGTATAGTATTAAATCAATATTAATGCACCATCTCCATGGTTTCCTCCTTTTCTTGTGCCTTCAATTAGTCTAGCTACAACCTGTATCCTATACCAGTTAGCACACAGACCTAAATGAAAATGGACTCGCAAGCCCATAATAATAATAACAATGAACCCCTAGGTCAAAAAATAATCAAGAGCTCGTAGGCCCATAATGACTCGCAGGTCCAAAACTATTAATAGCTCCCAAGCCCATAAAACAACAAGAATTAAATCAACCATTCAACACATTCACATGGTCAAGTCCATAATCATCCATTAATAGACATTCATCATATAAATGTTTCCTATATAATATCTAATATTATATGCAGACGTGTCTCAAGAATATAGTAATTATAGTCATCAATACTCATTATAATAGGTGGATCGAAATAATTAACTAATTAATTAATCATATTAATTAATTAACTTAATTGGCAGACCTATTTAATTAAAATTTATTTTAATTAAATCCCGAATTAGAGTCCAACTCTAATTCTTTGAAAAAAGTTTAGGATGGGATAATTTAATTAAAATTAGATTTTAATTAATTATTAAATTGGAGTCCTACTCTAATTTTAATATATATTGGGAAATAATATTAATTAAAATAAAATTTTAAATAACATTAGATTAAAGTCCAACTCTAATTACAATAGAATTAAATTTTAATTTAGGACAAAATTCCTAAATAAAAAAAATTTAAATTTAGTGTCAAAATTAAATGGTTAAGTTAAAATCTAATTTTAAAAAATATATAAAAATCGTCAATTTTAAATAAAATTTCAATTTTGGGCCAAACTAATAAATATGGGTCAAACTCAATTACAAACCCAGCTTTAAAACAATTTTAATATTTGAATTTAAATTCCTTCTGAAATTTGCAATTTGACCCAATAATGAAATTAAAACCAAGTCCCTCAAATTCAAAATCGCATGACAAGCCCTCCATTTAAAATTGCAAATTTTGACACAGTTTCATAATTGCAAAAGCCCCTCGAAATTTCATAAATTTCAGAAGATGCCCCTATCCCTAATCAAACTTCCCAAACCCTAACCCTAATTTTTTTCTTTGGTTTCATCGGTGCTGCACCACCAAAAACCATCACCCAGACGACAGGCTTACTGCACAAAAACCTAGCAGCTAGCAGTGCCTGCTGCTGTGTGCAATGACCGCCGCCGCCACCCGTCGCTAGATCAAATTTTTTTTATTTATTATTTTTTTTCAAAATCAAATTTTGAAGTTAAAATAAATTCAATAATTGCTAGATTCAAGAAATGTATGAATAAATTAACTTCTAATTTTATCAATATGTAAATCAATTCCTAATAGATACAAAGTGACTCTGATACCACTATTGAAAATTTACTTATCATGCAAGGTGGAAATAAAAGCAGATTTTAATTCCTACCAAGGATCTTATTTTATGTTTAGATAGAAATTGTGATAAAAGTTATATCTTTTTATTTTAGATCTACAGACTCCTTTGTTTTTCCTTTATTCCAGCAACCTTGATCTGCCATCAACGGCTGTCCAATTGTCCAACTCTCAATGAAATTTCACACAGAGAACAAAATTGTAGGCACCAGAGTTTTTTCTTGTGCTAGCAAGAATGAATTCTCTACAAAACTGTAAATTCTAGCTACTTATTTATATAAGCTCAAATGAGTTTGACCTGACTCGGTCCAATATTTAATTAACTCATTTAATTAAATCCTGTCCATGAATTAATTAACTCAATTAATTAATTCGGGTATATAAATAAGCAATTCAATTAATTAATTTATCCAATGCTTTTTAAATTAATTAATTGACAAATTAAAATCTTCCAACTCTCCTTTTATGTGCGATCCATCAAGTTCCTGATCACGATGTCTATTGAAGTGAAATATTATTTTGATCTAATCAAAATTAATAAATTAAAACACATTTTAATTTATCACCAATTCACACCCGTTATCCTAGATTGACATTTAGCAATGTCTCAGGACAATAAATGTGACAAAAAAGTCACGTGGTATAACAAAATCAAGCTTATTTGTTTACTGTGAAAATATAATCCTTTTGTCAATATGATCCGATCAATACGAGATATGCAAGTATGTCAATCCTGATTATTGATCATATCTTTCTTTCCACTATTAAGCCTATATAAGTCGAAAACTTCTTTTCGACTTCTGAGTATACCTTGACCAAAAATTTCGTTATCGACTTAATTGAATGAAATGCAGATCATAATCTATTACTATCTAAGAGTGACGAATTCTCTATTGGTCATTCATAACCTTCATACAATTCTTGGCATACTCAAACGATATCATATTAGCAGCCCTTGGCAGAGTAACATCCAACATCGTCAAAACATAACTGTCATCATACAAGGCACTATGAGGACCTCAAGTCAAAGGACCAATTCTACTACCGAACATTAAAAATTAGCCATTGACACTCAGATAGCTATTTATGTGGAATTTCTTAGCGATTCACCAATATTTTGTTCTATAACAAAACATCAATGCGTTCATCTAAGCGTCACGACACTTTAACTTGTGAGATCAACTATTTAATTCACAATTAAGAAATGTCACACGTGGTAGTCTATCTATAATAACGATATCCGTATCTCGTTATTACTTATGACCATGGATTATTTAAGATTCAATTATATGTAATTTGTATCTCACAATCACAACTCTTTGTGATTAACAAATTAATGAAACTTGAATCTTCAGACTCTATTATTTAATATTATTCATCCAAATATTAATTTAAATAAATAATAGATCTTGCCAAAAATAAATACATTAAACATATGAAAAGTATTTACAACCTAAATCGATTGGATATAAAGTATAACACTTACACTATGTTTATGTTCGCCGATTACTTTTCTTTCCCTGGGCTAAAGTATTGTCAATGAAAAAATGAAGTAGTTTTGGTGACTGGTGGAGTGGCTATTAGTTTGGGTAAAAGAGTGACTACAAGTAGAATTAATCTCATCTTTAAGGCCTGTGGACTTCCGTTACTTCCATCACGATTAATTAATTTCTATCTCCTTTTGTTGTTCTTATTTTTGTTTAACTTTTGTTCTCCCTATCATTGTTTATCTCCCATCTCAAAGCAAATTTCTATACAACATCAACAATAAATAGAAAATATCATAAACCCTTCGAATTTATTACAACATAATAGAATTTTTTTTAATACGTTTTACAAATCATATTAATCTTCACGATTCTCCTATTGAGAATAAAATATATCGCCTTACCATTTTTTGAGTCATATAACATTTAAATAAGGCTAGTATACCTAAAAGGCCATTGAGAATAAAATTTATAATTTTCTACATTTAGTTATAGTTAATTTGATCAAAGTAAACTACAAGAATATAAATTAATATATGAAGAGCTCCTTCGACATAGTTTAAATATTTTAACTATATGAAATATCTATTTTCTAAATACAATTATGGGCATGTTCAGTAGTGATTTTGAGAATTGATTTTTTGAAAAAGTGAAGGCCACATGTGAGAGGAGTAAAAGTTAAGGTTAGAATAGTGAAATAACGGTTAAAAAATCAATTTTTTGAGATGAAAAATCACTCCCAAACAGGCCTATTATTGAAATGACCAAATGGGATATCATGATATTTTTTTAAGTTCGCGCTTTCATGAGTATTATACTCACATTCTAATTTTTTGTTTCACTTTAAAGAAGTATGTCAAACTAATTGTATATTTCGATTCTCCAAATAATGATTTTCATTTATATTTCAAAATCTTGAATTTGAAGCACGCCATGTGATAATATGAATTAGATGGGAGAATAAATTAAGCTAAAAATTTATTTGAGTTTCTTTTCTTTTTATTTTTATTTTTTTTTAAATCTTATGATTCCATAAATGAATTTACCAAATTCCCCAAAAGTCTTTTTGTAAGTGATATGCCCTAAGCTCAATCAACCTTGGATATAAACGTTTTTTTACATATAATTAATGCAATTTCATGACAGATATATTATTTAATTAATACTCAGTTAAATTAAATAATAGAGTTCGTAGATTCAAATATTAGTAATTTGCTATTCACAAAGAGTTGTAATTGTGAGATACAAATTACATATAATTGAATCTTAAATCATCCATTATTATTGATAGATTATCAAGTGTGGCATTTCTTACTTGTAAAATAAGTAACTGATCTCGCAAGTTAGAATGTGGTGACACTTAAATGAACATGTAGATGTTTTATTACAGACAAAAAGTTGGAGAGACCCATTGGGAGACTCCACATGGATAGCTATCTGAGTATCAGTGGTTAATCTCTAACGTTCGGTAGTGAAATTGGTCATTTGATTTGAGGTCATTATAGTGCCTTATATGAGGGCAGTCATACTTTGATGATATTGGATGTTACTCTGCCAAGGGCCACTAATACGGCATCATGGCTTGAATGATCAATAAAGGATTTGTCACTCTTAGATAGTAGAAAATTAAAATCTATATTTCATTCAATTGAGTCGATAACGAAATTTTTGACCAAGGTGTACTCAAAAGTTGAGAAGGAGTTTTCGACTAATATTGACTTAATAGTAGAATGAAACATATGATTGATAATCGAGATTGGCACACTTCCATATCTCATAATTGATCGGATCGTATTGACGAATGAATTATAGTTTCACGGTGAACAAACAACGTTGATTTTGTCATATCACGTGACATTTCCCGTCACATATGTTGCCCTGACATATTTCTAAATGTCAATCTGGGACGGCGAATCTGAATTGGTGATAAATTAAAAGGGTGCTTTAATTTATCGATTTTGATTAAATAAAAATAATAATTCACGTTGTTAGTCATCGTGATTCGGAACCTAATGTGTCATACACAAAAGAAGAACTAAAAGACTGTTATTTACCAAGTAATTAATTTAACAAGCGTTAAATAAATTAATTAATTGGGTTGCTTATTAATAAGCTCGAATTAATTAATTAGATTAATTAATTTATGGGCCAAATTTAATTAAATATTAGACCTGGTTAGGAGAAGGGCCAAGCCCATTTGAAGTGATATAAATAAGTGGGTAGGGTTTTGAAATTAAAGAGATTTTTCATTATTCTTGCTAGCAAGAGAAAGGAATACCTAGTTTTCTCATAATCTTGTTCCCTGTATCGATTTCCATTAGAGGTTGAACAATTGGATAGTTGTGGATGGCATATCATGACAAAAGGAGAATAACAGCAAAGGAGTTTACAGAATTAATGAAAGCTACAATTTCTATCTAAACACAAAGTAGAACCTTGGTGGGAATTAAAATTTGTTTTATTTTTTGCTGTGCATGATTAAATAAATTCCCAATAGTGGTATCAGAACCTACTTTATATTTGTTAGAAATTATTTTGCATCGTAGAACAATTAAAAAGTTAATTGTTCTTGTTTCTAGCAATTAAAAATAATGTTTCATCTTGAAGATCTGATTTGAAAAGAAAATAATATTTTTTTAATATAAAAAAAATGGATCTGAGCTGTGGCTGATAGCAACCATCGCTGCTTGACTGGCAGCGCACACCGATGTTGGACGTCGTTGCACATGGTAGCACTGGGCACCAATCGTAGCAACACAATAGCGTGCAACGTTGCTGGGCACCACAGCCATCCAGTGCAGTGCGCCACCAATACGGTTTGATGGAAGGGAGAACATGCCGATCGTTACTTGCGGGTTTTCTCATTTTGGGTCAGAGAGGTTGAAGGTGGGGCTTCTACTGTAATTAGTGTAATTGCAAGCCCGTGCATGCAATTACAAAATAAGGGGTGATTGTGCAATTTTAACTATAGGGGACTCTATGCAATTTTTGAAACTTCGAGAGCAGCCGACAATTAAAGATTTCAGTGGTCAAGTTTGTAATTTTAAAATGGAGGGCCTTCTTGCAATTTGAGAATTTGGGGGGCTTGTTAATAATTTTTAAGTGGCTCAAGTTGCAATTTTCAAAATGAATTTTTAATTTAAGTATTTAAATGGTTTTGAATTAGATTTTCAAATGCATTTGACCTAAAATTTAAAGTTTGACCCATTTAAAGTTTTATTTAAAATTGACAACTTTTTATATTTTCGTTAAAATTGGATCTTAACTTAAATATTAAACTTTAACCGTAAATTGAATTTTATTTTATTTTGGAGTTTTATCCTAAGTTAAAATGTTAATTTAATCTAAATTAGTGTTAGACTCTAATTTAGTATTTAATTAAAAATTAATTTTAACTAATTATTCACCCGATTATGTTCTTGAAATTAAATTTGGACTCAAATTTGACATTTAATTAAAGTTTAATTTTAATTAAATTGTTTCACCTTAAAATTTTTTGATATTTAACTAAATTTTGATTAAATAAGTTCGGCTTGAAACTTGGAATTGGAGTTGAACTCTAAGTTTGTTATTTGATTAAATTCAACTGCCTTAAATTTTTGAAATTAGAGTTGGACTCTAATTAGAAATTTAATTAAAATTTGATTTTTATTAAATAGTCTCGCCAAATAATTGTAGATTTAGAGACTAGAGTTCGGTGTTTAATTAAATTTTGATTTTAATTAAATATGCTTACTAATTAAATTAATTTTTTAATATGATTAATTAATTATTTAATTGTTCCGAACCATTTGTCTAAATTAGTTTAGACAACTTTAATTGCTAGAAACATGAAACATATTTGCATATAATATTAGATATTATATAGAAGAGCATTTATGTGACGAATATTTACTAGTGGATAATTGTGGACCCGACCATGTGAATGTATTGAATGGTTAATTTTATTCTTATCGTTTTATGAACTTGCGAGCTCTTCATTTTTTTGGACCTACAAGTCGGTTATTGTTGGTACTGTTATAGGCCAACAAGCTCTTAATCATTTGGATCTGCAAGTCTGTTATTGTTATTGTTGTTGAGAATCTACTTAAACATGTGTAGCGGAAATTAAAACAAATTTTGATTTCCACCAGGATTCATCTTTGTGTTTAGATAGAAATTGTGATATAAGTCATACATTTCTCTAGATCTGCAAGCCCCGTTGCTTTTTCTTTGTTCCAACGATCTTAATTCGCCACCCACAATTGTCTAATTATCCAGCCTCCAACGGCGATCTACACAAAGAACAAGATTGTAGGATTATGATTTTTCTTGTACTAATAAGAATAATGAATTCTCTACAGTTTTTGAAAACCCTAATCATATTTATATAAGCTCGAACAGGCTTGGCCTGGCCTGGTCCAATATTTAATTAACTTATTTAATTAAATTCAGTCCTTGAATTAATTAATCCAATTAATAAATTCAGGCCTATAAATAAGCAACCCAATTAATTAATTTATCCAATAGTTGTTAAATTAATTAATTGAGAAATCGCAATCTTTCCGTTCTCCTTTTGTGTGCGATCCATCAGGTTCTCGATCACGATGCCTAACGATTTAAAATATTATTTTGATCTAATCAAAATTGATAAGTTAAAACATCATTTTAATTTATCACCAATTTACACTCGCCATCCTAGATTCACATTTATCAATGTGTCAGTGCAATACATGTGATGAAAAATGTCACGTGGTATGACAAAACCAAACTCATTCGTTTATCGTGAAATTATAATCCATTCATCAGTATGATCCGATCAATTACGAGATATGGAAGTGTGTAAATCTCGATTTTCGATCATATCTTTCACTCCACTATAAAATCAATATAAGTCGAAAACTCCTTTTCGACTTATGAGTACACCTTGGCAAAGGATTTTGTTATCGACCTAATTGAATGAAATGCAGATCATAATCTCTTACTATCTAAGAGTGACGAATCCCCTATTGGTCATTCACAACCTTCATATAATTTTTGACATACCTAAATGATGCCGTATTAGCGGCCCTTGGTAGAACAACATCCAACACCTTCAAAGCATGATCATTCTCATATAAGGTACTATGACAACCTCAAGTCAAAGGACTAATTTCACTATCGAACGTTAGACATTAACCATTGACACTCAGATAGTTATCCATGTGGAATCTCTTGGCAGGTTTCCAATGTTTTGTTTTATAATAAAATATCCACGTGTTCATTCAAGTGTCACCACACTTTAGCTTGTAAGATCAGCTACTTACTTCATAAGTAATAAATGCCACACATGATAGTATATCCATAATAACGATATTCGTATCTCATTATTACTTACGACCACGGACAATTTAAGATTCAATCACATGTAACTTGTATCTCGCAATCACAACTCCTTGTGATTAACAAATTATGAAGATTTGAATCTACGGACTCTATTATTTAATTTAATTGTGTATTAATTAAATAATAGATCTGCCATTAAATTGCACTAATTATATACTAAAAATATTTATGTCCATAGTTGATTGGACTTAGGACATAACACTTACAATTGTTATTATGGGCTTGTGAGTCCAATTTTATTTAGGCCTGCGTGTCAACTGGTATTGGATACAGGTTGTGGTTGGACTAATTGAAGACACAAGAAGAGGAGGAAACCATGGAGATGGTGCATTGATACTGATTCAATGTAATAACCCCTAGGAATTGAACAACTAATTTTCCTTATGGCTCGGGTAGACTGGAAAGTAAAAGTCCATAATTATCCAATACTAGTATATTATTTTTAGCAAAGATATCATAAAGACTTCCTAGAGAATATCCAATTGATGTCATTGTTGGCTACTTTCAGCTGACACTAAACACTAAAATTAAAATTGCAAGAGTTGCTGTGATATAGTAAATTTAGTGGGAGGGTCCCAACCTAGCCATAACTTACATTGTCGTTTAAGATTTACCTAATCGTCATATTAAAGTAGTAATACGCCAACTTTTGCAATTTTCATGCATCATATACAAAAGCATTCATCTAACGTGAAGCTCAGTTTGATACTGTATGTTTGTTTAAGTAGAATGTTAAACCACTCACTGTCTATCATCCTAAATAAAATTTGTAAAGTTTGTGCTTCATAAGCCTACACCGAGGAATAGGAATTAGGCTTAGGGGTGGAAAATCTAGTTTTTGTTCTAATTTAATTTGCATAAATGACTTTTGCGTGTTTAATCTAGGTTTAATTTTGAGTGAAAAAATAATTTAGCTTTGTTGTACAATCTTGGGTGTGTGAATTTAGTTGAAATGATTCATATCCAATGATATTATCGTATATATTGATTAACAAAATTTGAATAGGTTCGTGTAACTCTCCAATTTTCAATTACTACTTGAATTTCATTATTTTATACTTGACTTTGAACATATCGAGCACGAGTTCATTCTTTATTTTACCTATAGATAACTTTGAAATTAGTTGTACAATTAATTACACTGGAGTCTTTTAAGACTTCAGAAATTCATTATTACACTAATCACCCGAGTTATAACAATACTGAAAATCCACTTAGAATAAGTTGGGGGTGATTAGATCCATCCAAAATTAAGAAGATCATTACCTTACTATTCATCGATTCTTATCATTGTCCCAAAAAAGTTGAAGATATTGCACTAGCCGTGATACGTAGGAAAAAGTTACCTATACTACAGTGTGAAGCTACTCTTTAGTAATATGGCCCTATTCATCACAAATGTTTATGAGATAATCTATCGAAAAAGAAGGCCGCGTACAATGTCCCATTTTATGCTGAAAACTATCATGGTGAAAACTATCTGTGAGAATTAGAAAAGATCCCAAAAAGGAAAAACAAAGGAAATAAAATTGAAACGCATCAAAATATGTAAAGAGTAGCAAAAGAACTATCAGTGATACTTGTGTCCAGCTAATTCTCGGTTATTGATTGGAATTTGAAGAACGATTAGTTGATGATGAAAATAAGACCAATATCACTTATTTAGTTCACATATGAAAAAAGAAATTGAAAGACCAAGAGAGTATTATGAGTGATGAGAGATTGAATTGATATATTTGAGAATTGGTTTTGTCCGGGAAAAGAAACTTCAGAAGTTAAAAGTAATTGTGTCGCATTTTCATCACAAGAACTCGATCATTCATGTCAAACGATTGAAGCAATAAGCTCCACCAAATGGACTAGACGTTCTAGCCTATTTACTATGCCTTAGTTCTTCCTCACTTGAAGATCTTTCGTAGTTTCATAAGTTCTCTAATTCGAACTTTCAATTTCCTTGTCTTTGCAAAGAAATATATTTTCAAAGAATGTTGCATTCCTTGATTCAATTATCGTACCCTCATATACGTCTTAAATTTTAGACTTGTGTACAAGGAAACGATATGCACTACTATTATTGGCGTATCAGATAAATATGCAATCAATCGTTTTAGGTATGATTTTTACATGTTTAGGCATAGGATCTTTAACCTTTACCAAGCACCCCCACACTTTTAAGTGTTTGTAAGACCGATGATGATTCTCCATAATTCATATGGAGTCTCTTCCATTTTCTTACAGGGTATCCTGTTAAGAAAATAATTTGCAGTTAAGATGGGTTCCTTCCACAAGTTCTGAGGTAAACCCTAACTTATCAACATTGCATTCATAATTTCTTTAAGCGATCTATTTTTTCGTTCTACAATACGATTCGATTGAGGAGAGTAGAGTGCCATTGTTTGATGAATGATTCCGTATTCGGAGCAGAATTTTTCAAATATTGCCTCATATTCACCTCATCTATCACTATGAATATTTTTAATTCGTTTGTTGTGTTCCAACTTCTGCCTCGTTTGGGTGCTGACTCTTAGAGCTTAGGCGCTGCGCTGGGATTGTCTAGAGCACTTTTTGGGCTGTTTTGAAGTCCATAAAAATCCTACTTTCTACATAAATGGAGTAGGCACCTATAAATACATATTTATCACACTTTTGGAGGATTCTTCACACATTGAGAGACAAGATAACATGATGGGAGAGTTAAAATTGAAGAATTTAAAGAGAAAAAAACAACAACGAATTCAAGGGTTGAAGCATAAATTGGAAGGGAAAGAAGATTTTGGTGCAAGATTGATTTCTTATTCTATAGTCTTATTCAAAACCCAGTAATATCATCCATAATTACCTCTTGTTTTTCTTTCATTACTATAAGTAGCTAATCTGATTTTAGAACAAATAATGTAACTGATTTGGGAACTTTATTTCTTTTATTTGAGTCCTTGTTCGTTATAATTACATGTGTGGATTTTAATCAGGTTCTCAATGCTTTGAATTTTCTGGCAAATTATTCAATGATTTCGTGAATAATAATTGCGCAGAGATGTAGATTCTTGTTTAGATCACATATTAAAATTCAGTAAATTAATATAATAAATAGAGATACATATATTAATTGATGCGGTCCTATAAGAATTCTTAGAACTATTATTTCTCTTAAATAACGTTGATTCGCATAGAGATATGAAATTGAATTATTTAAATAGGCTCAATGAGAACTCGAGAGGGGTAAATTGAATACCGTTAAAAAATTCAACCGAACATCATTTTAAATTTTATGAATCTCGATATTAGAAGTAAAAGTGACCAATAGGTGAAGTTGTTCTACCCTAATACCCATTTATTATTTGAATTCTCACTCATTTTCTGTTGCACCCACAAACTTTTAAGTAGCTAGAATAAAAACCACTTTTAATCATTATTCTCTTTTATTTTCATCAAATAGAAGTTAGAAATAATAAATTGAGTACTAAAGTATAGTTCTCGTGAGAATGATAATCCGGACTCAAAATGTCCACTTTACTACTTATTACGATCCGTCCACTTGCGAGATAAAATTTACAACAGCACCAATCAAGAGGCAAGCGTGATCTTAAATTCGAAAAATAGGGTAATTAGCACAAAACATCCCTACCTTTCGATATTTTTGGGGAAAATATCCCTACCTTTCATTTTTTGGCGGATTACACCCTCACCTTTACCTTTTTTTGCGCAAAAAGTCCTTTTGTCAACTCTTCGTTAAATCAAAAGGTAATTAGCACAAAAAGTTCCTACCTTTCAATGTTATTGTGCAAAACGTCTCTACTATCATTTTTAGCATAATTAATACAAAGGTCCCTACCTTTCAATTTTATTGTGCAAAACGTCCCTACATTTCATTTTTAGCATTTTCAGCCCTACATTTCACCTTTCATTGCGCAAAAGGTCTTTTTCATCCATTTTTTCAATAAAATGACAATTTTACCCTCCTATTGAAAAAAAACAAAAAGAAAAGGAAAAAAATAATTAATTAATTGTAATCATAGTCCTAAATCTTTCAAAACATTACAGATAAATCCTAAATTTTCAATTACCGCCACTTTCACAACCCCACCAAGCCACCATCTGTAGATCCATATAGCACCACCTTTCGGCCACAACACCTATCAAACTCCACCACCACCAGCCTCGTCTCACTCTTCCAATATCCTCCTCCATAGTATTGGTCACTAATCAGTCCGAAACAACCACATTTACGGTGGTGGAGTCCGTTAGGCATGGTGGCCAAAAGGTGGTGTTATGTGGATTTATGGTTGGTAGCTTGATAGGTTGTGAAAGTGGTGGTGGTTGAGAATTTATGATTTCTTTGTAATTTTTTAAAAATTTAAGGACTATGATTGCAGTTGGTAATTTATCTTTTCTTTTTGTTTTATTTGAATATGGGGGTAAAATCGTCATTTTATTACAAAATGGATGAGAATGAACTTTTTCGCAATGAAACGTGAAAGGTAGGGGTGAAAATGATAAAAAAATGAAAGGTAGAGACGTTTTGCACAATAACATTGAAAGGTAGATACCTTTGTGCTAATTATGCCAAAAAATGAAAGGTAGGGATGTTTTGCATAATAATATTAAAAGGTAGGGACCTTTTGTACTAATTACCTCTTGATTTAATGGAGTATTTTGCTGGAAAGTTGACAGCAACACATTTTTGCGTAAAAAAAGGTAAAGGTGAGGATGTAATTCGCCAAAAAAGAAAGGTAGGGACGTTTTGCACAAAAACATAGAAAGAGTTAGTGTTTGATTAAAAAATTGATTGTAGGAGAAGAGATCGTAACACACATAATTAACAAGTCAATCACAAATATATTTTATGGTTATTTAATTTACCAATTTTGAATATAATGTTCTTGTTTTATTTATCATTGAAATTTTTTTCCAACAACTCTAATACTTACACGTAAAATCATTGTTGTCACGTGTAGATTCAAACAATTCTAACACACATATATACATGCACACCCTTTTACTTACATATTCGTTTATCACTTTTATTCACTCATCAAGTAGAGACTTTACTTATTTTATAATATCACATATCCACACACACCCACATATGCAAGTGTATACATTTGTATATATCAAGTTATCAAAGTTTATTTTACATTTGAGTAAAATAACAAAGTATCTTCGAAGGGCTCAACTAGGGACTAGATAATAAATGAGGTAGTAGGCATATTCACAACCCTAAGTCTAGTTTTGTGATTTCGGGCTTGGGACGCTACACACTACTCCAACTTTAACATTACCAAGTTTACGTTCCAAACTATCAATTAGTTCGACCTTACGTGCGGAATTGTTTAATTAAAGCAACAAGTCACTTTTAATTAGTTTCTAGATAATTAAGCATACAATCCAATTTCTCTAAGTTTGAATGCTGCAATAATAAAATGGAAAGAAGTAAAAACACAAGATTTGTTGATGAAAAAACCCAACGTGGGAAAAACTCTAGGACCAAACCAGTTACCTCCACTATAGTTAATCAGGGTTACGGTACGATTTCAATCTAGCAAATCTCTCTAGTTCTAGCTGTAGTAATTCCCATAATCTTTAAAACCCCTATTAATCTTCCAGTCTCACGATCTACAGCCGAAGATACTATCTAGCCACTCCACTAGACCTCTCGATCTATCTTCTCTAGCTACAAGATCTGCTGTCTTTTTTCAACCTCCTGATCTTAAACTGATTGCCTCTCTCAAGTAGAATTCCCAAGAACCTCCTATTCTGGTACTTTTCCTGCGCTTGAAGTGCACCTCTCTCAATCCTCAATGAGGGAGTCCATTCCTCAGTGAACTAAGGATGCTAGGTGTTTTGGATCACAAAGATGTGATGTTTTTCCAAAACGTGGTTGCTCGATCAAAAGAATGAATATGATGGATTCACCAATCAATTGTACCTTGGATCTCTTGAACAATGATATGAAAGTGTTATAGATGTGAAAGCACAATGAGCAAACATAGAAAAGTCATTCATGACTTCTATATTTATAGTTGTAAGCGAATGGGTGTCATGGGCCGTGTAAAACTCTTCAAATCCCAACATAGGGTTTAGCCGAGGCCAAATATAATAGTGAAGTGACGATAAACTTAAGACCAAAGGATTTGATTCCACTTCTCCAATAAATCAAAAGGAATAAGAAAATGAGTGAGTTGATCTTTATTTGCTTTTGATTGTTTCATTTAATTTTGCTTAAGTACTAAACCGAAACTAATGTATTTTGAATTCTTTGATAGTGGATTATTTTAATCTTGGCATGGGGCCCGTAGGTGGTTCCCTTAGGGGTTTACCATGTTATATTTGACATTTATCTTTATTTAATTTTGTAATAGATTATATCTTGAAGAACAGAAATCTGCTATGTTGTTCCCAGTTAGAATTGTGAATAAAACTGGCTATAGGAAGTTTCGACTGATCGGCGTATTCTGACTGAAACAAATAATTGAGGCAAATTGGTTAATTAACTAGGCTTTAGTACTTACTATTGATATCAAAGAGGGTTCACTTATAAAAATTGAGACCTACATAATGCCTAGCAATGGATGAAGTACCGTTTAGACATTCTATCTTAGGTAGGACTAATTATTCGTATTGAGAAATTAGAATGCAAGTCTATGTCCACTCTTCATTTCTTTAAGCGTTCTATTTTTTCATTCTACAATACGATTCGATTGAGGAGAGTAGGGTGCCGTTGTTTGATTAATGATTCCGTATTCGGAGCAGAATTTTTCAAATGGTGCATCATATTTACCTCATCTATCACTATGAATATTTTTAATTCGTTTGTTGTGTTTCAACTTCTGCCTCATATAATTTGAAGGCATCCACGGCTTCGTCTTTACTTCTTAAAAGATAGACATAACAATACCTTATACAATCATCGATGAAAGTTACAAAGTACTTATTACCTCATCTAGTTTGTACGAATTTCAAATCGCATATGTAACTATGAATTAATTCTAGAGGTATCGTGTTCCGTTGTATCGAATGGACCTATTTTAGCCATTTTTGCTTTAGCACATACTTTACATTTTTGATTAGAATCAATTTTAAGCGCTAGAATTAAACTTGGATTCATAAGTTTCCACATTGATTTATAATTCATGTGTAATCGTCCATGCCATAAACAAGATAACTCAAGCAAGTAAACAGAATTTGTAATTTTATTCATAATGCCTTGCTTTGGTAACAATAGTTAGAACATTCAACTCGAACATTCCATCACACATATAACATTTTTCCTACATACATCTCAAAACACAAACTTGTTGGACACAAATACAAGTTTAAAAACATTTTTTTAAGTAGAAGCCCGAACACTGAATTCTTGTGTATGTCCGGCACATGTAGGACGTTGTTGAGAACAAGCTCTTTCACGAATGTCATCTTCAATGTGACTTTGTCTTTTCCTTCGATCCTGGAACTTGTAGCCTTTCCCATGAAAAGTTGTTTTTCATTCAATTCTTGATAGTCAGAGAACATTCCCTTATCGGCACATACATGGAGGGTAGCACCGGTGTCAACCCGCCATTCCCTTGTGTTGCCAATCATATTGCACTTGGAAACAACCTCAGAGAGTTTCCTTTATGTCTGGTCTTCTCACAATTATAGTAGTTTCCTTTAAACTTTTTTGGCCTTCTTAGAGTTATCTCTGCGCGGTGCATCATCAGAGATCTTTCGCTTCTTGTTGACCTTTGACTCAATTTCAATGATGTTTGCTTAAAGTTAAACAATAAGCTTCTTTTCAGTCTTTCTATTGTCTTCCTCAATTCTAAAGCGGACGATCAACTCTTTGAAGTTCATCTCTTTACGTTTGTATTTGAGATAGTTTTAGTTTTTGGAATCTTTCCACAAAGAAGGGAGTTTTTCGATGATAGCTGCAACTTTGAATGACTCACTCAGTTCCATTGTTTTAGCATAGATGTCGTGCAATAAGACTTGGATCTCATGCACTTGGCTGATTACTGTTTTTGAATCCACCATTTTGTAATCCAAAAACTTGCTAACAATGAACTTTTTAGTTCTGGCATCCTCGATCTTATACTTCTTTTCCATTGAATCCTATAGATCCTTAGCTGAGTCTTTCGAACTGTGCATGCCATATAGTGTGTTATCCAATCCATTAAGAATATAGCTCTGCAGAGAGTCGGAGTGCTTCCATGCATCCAAAGCAATGATCGACTCCCAATTGTTTTTCCTTCTTGTACGACGAGAGCGATTTCCTTAAAAAACTTAACCAGATTTAGCATAGTGAGATAAAATAATATCTTTTGTTACCAAATCTTAAAGTCTACACCACCGAACTTTTCTTATTTCTCCCTATGTGGGATTGAAATAGTTTGAATTGGTATCGCCATTGGAGGAGCTATATTAATTGCTCTAAGCGGGACAAAAATTTCCATTCTGGTTTGACTTATATTAGCCTCAATGGAAGTCATTTTTGTTACACAAACAAAAGTTCAGCGTATTAACAACGAGAAAAAATGAATAGTGCACGAAGACTACTCCAAAGTAGAGTGTTTAAAGCAACACCAACCGCAAACGTTCAAGTTTGTCTTAAGTTTGTTGTTCCGGGTATTATATTAGGGGTATAATGGTTGTATATGTTGTAAATGAACAAAGTTTCAACCCACAAGTGCATGGTCAAAAACTATTATTGTGGGCAAAATTTTTAACCCACAGGAGCGTAATTAGAACAAAATATAAGGACACAAAGCATATGACTAAAATGACCACACAAAATCAAAATAAAATAAGGAGTGGAAAAATAAATCCAAGGTGAGTATAACTCTTTTCTTAAGACAAATTGCCCCACTACGGTGCTCACAGTTGAATGGTAAATGTCTCTCAAGATACAACAGATACACACTTGTGGTAACAGCACTTCAAACCACAAGAACGGCGAAACTTCGACTGAATTTTCCCTCTACAAATGAATGTTATGAGAATGAGAGAAAGAGGAATTGCAAGAGAAGAATGAATCTCAATGCAATGATGTACTCAAAACCACATCCACAGGGTGCTATTTATAGATGTAGAAATGGTGCATATAAAGTAGTGCGGGCCAAAACTTGTATCTTTTTGGAAAGTTGCAATACTTCATTTCTTCCAATTTTGGACCACAATTTCTCATTCATCCGGAATAGGTTTCAAGATTTTAAATATACAACGACGATCTACCCAATGAGGAGAATAAGATAGTCTATTTACTTTTGTATATTGACCATCGGATCAAATCTGAATATTTGGTCGAAATTGTCACGAAGTTACACTTTTTCGTTTTTCAAGTTTTACACTTAAACCAATTTTCAATTAATTTTAGTTATTCTTGAGCCAATTCCAACAGAAAGTACAATGATCATTCACATTATTAGCCCCATAGTAAGGTTACTTTTGCTTTGAGAGTATGAAAATAAAGTGATTCGTCATAATGTATGGCTATAAACACGATTTCTCGTTTTTCTGAAAAGGAAAGATGAATAAAAGAAAAAATAACACTAATTCTCTACTTGTTTGGTTAACCCAAGCAGATCATCATTACTAACAAATCGGTTGAGTCTGACGATCTTTCTCTACATGCTACCCTTGAGTTCTTGATTGTGACCAAGTTTATTTGTAGTCAAATTCTCCTAAAACCAAAGCTAATTCCGTTTCTAAAATGATGAAATCTATTAATTTATATGAAATGATGTCACAAATGTCATCTACAGATGGTAATGACTTATTGACAATTAGTAACATTATGTAAATTCATTGATATATGATCTCAAGAATAGTTCAAATTTATTGTAACCAAGATCAATGATGATCTCTATTAATAACGAATAATAATATTCGAAGAAGAAGCTCATCGAACAACATCAAAAGCACTTCTTTTCCTATTAAATTCATCCACCCGTTGGTTTGCAATTATATCATAATGGTCATTAAAATCTTTCACCTCGTGGCCAACTATTTCTCTTCCCTTTTTTTATGTTCCTAGACGTACTCCTATGTTACCATTTTTTGGGAACCTTCAGAACACAAAAGCTAAAATAACCTTCCGCAAGCTACTTGATACATTATATTTTTAGGACACTGAACTACTCCAAGGTTCCCATTTTATTTCTGGAAAAAGTGACAAATCATGATTATCACTAAAATAATGACAAGCCATCTTATTCTCACACTCTAAACGCAAGAGACGCTACTCGTTTCACCTTATTGAGCCAACTTTGGTTTGCAAATAGGCCAAACTCTTATCAACTCGTTGCAGTGAGATAAGATACGTTATTGATGCCATTAATTACTGGGAGTAATCAAGTTATATTCCATGGCACGTCTTTTTGTTCCTAATTTGTGTAGCCAGCAACTTGCAAAATTTTTTCTCTTTTTCTTTTATCTCCTCATCTTTAATTCTAGTCGTAGTATAAAAGAAATATGTGCGTTAATTAATTATGTGGGTTCGGTGAGCTTTGTTGACAATAACGACCGGACCCATCCTTTAATATGCGACAATTTTGGCACAATTGTTGCAATCAAACGGACTCTTAGTAAAAAAGAACAAAGGACATAGATCTATTGAGCAGCACGTGTCTACCCCACTACCAACTTATAATATAAGTTATAAAGGACATGTCTACTACGTATTGAGCCTTATTTTACTGAACTATGGTAGTCAAGCATTTACATATTGGTTATTCATTTTTTTTTCTTTTGATTGGCGTGGGATTTATCCATGATATATTCCCCACAGGATGGATCTCATTTTCTGACATGAATTTTGAAATTTGATTGCTCATATGAGATTTAAATTAATCGAATTACTTGATTGAGGTCTTTGAGTTTAATATTATTTTAAGTTTCAAGATTTCATCTCAAAATATCATCTTTGTTAAGAAGCGTAACTCAAACACTTTTATATTAATCATATATCTTATTTTGAATCGACGTAAAATTTATTTTTATTTTTTAAAAAATATGATTCTTATTTAAAACCATACAAGAATAAATTTATGTTGTAGTGGAAAATTGTTTATATTCTTAATTATTGAGAATAACATGGCTGGGTTAATTGTGGTGGAATTAGTCTTAACTGTTGACAAGGAAGCTTGTGTAGAAGAATTATACCTACCATGTGACAACCAACTAGAACCCGAATTGTTTATCAAATGCTATTGACTGGTGGGAGTGTACTTTAATGTAATAACTATTACATTATTTAATAGTTTTAATAAATTAATTTATTATTAAAATGGATAGAGAGGTGAAGTAGAGGCAGTAGGTGAGAGAGTATGATAAGGATGCATGATTGAATAGTTAAAGATTCCTTCAAGAATCAGCTACTCAGAATGTGACGTGAATCAATGTAAGAGCCGGCGAGCGGGTGAAGTGGTTGGACACTTTTGGTTTGAGAAAATAGTTTGACCTAATGTGTCATGTTGACTTCAATTTTTATTCTTCCATTCAACAGGCTATTTTGTCTATATTTGGCTTGTATTTATGGGTCTAATCCCATCCCTCTCCAAGTATAGATCTTGGGTAGGCTTACTGACTGCCAATATTTGTGAACGTTTTAAGCATATTCTGGAATGAAGGGGAGACACCAAGAACTTCCCAGTTCCCGCCCGATCAGAGTAGTCAGTGTGCCTGCTCCGTCCTTCTTTGACGAAATGGATGCTTTAGGGGAGGGCTCGTAGTACTTGCTAGCGCAGCTATGCAGTGGAAGGGAAGGAGCCTAAATTGACCCCCTTCTTTTTTTTTCAAAGAAAAAAAAAGCAGTACAAGGAGACTTTTATGTCGAAGACGCAAGACGTTGGTAGTGGGATGGGGGCCTCTAATTGGACCTTCAAGTATGTGATGTCAGAGCACAACGGGAATAGCCCCCCGAGGAGGAAGGGAAGTAACGTCCTTTTACTGATAGTTATTATGAGAATTGTTTTTTTAATCATTAGAGATAAAAGTGGATTCCACGTGTGAGTGAAGAAGTAAAAAATTAATTAATAGTTTGGCACAATTGTCGAGTTCTTATGAAGAAAAATGAAAAGAAAATGGACAATAACGACCGGACCCATCCTTTAATATGCAACAATTTTATTTTATTTTTTAAACAGAATAAATGTAGCTATCAATAGACTTGGAAAAATTAGTTAGTACCTTTTCAAAGAGAAATAACGCTAGGGAATACGAAATGGAGATAATAATGAGTGCTAGTTTTGAATGTGTGGTTGAAGTTATATTTTGATTTTGATTGAGTAGTAGAACAAACTTTTAATTTACTAGGTAGATGTTCTCCAAACAGAGGGTTTTTAATTTTTTATTATTATTATTATTATTATTATTATTATTATTATTATTATTATTATTTTAGAAATCTTTATTCGCAAGAAAATGACATTTATGTTTCTTTTTCAACTTCTTTAAAGAACAGGTCATGTGTTAGGACTAATAATTTCTCTTTGGAATTTAATAACTATCTTTTTTAGGTAGAAACGAATTTGAACCACGAATATATATCAAATTTAAATTCCCTTCTCTAATTTTGTGTTAGATTAATTTTATTTATTTTAACTTATGCAATTCATGTTATGATTCACCGTCACTCATTTTCTCCCAACATAAATGATAGTAAGTGTAAATTTTGTTAACAATTATCACAATTAACTAACCGTAAATTGATGTAATATGTTCGCCTAGATTAGAAATTTTGGTGTCCACATATAACCAACCTCTATGACTCCAACCCACCATGTACTCCATATCCTGAATTTTATCATTTTTCATTCATTTAGGTTATACTTTTAAGGAAATTGTGATAAGATAGACTAAACCCTTCTCATGGATGGACATTATATTCCTCCACATCCACATCCACATCCACCCCCTACCATTCTAATCCAAATATTGGAAGATAACAATTAAAATATGCATTAAAAGTTTTCAAATTCAACAAAATATAGATCCAAAATTGTTAAATTTGAAAACATTAAAAATATGCAAGAACCGAATTCCAATGCATTGAATCTCAATGATTGAAGATGAAAAGGCTCCGATATCACTTGTAGGAGAAATTGTTACCTTCATAATCACTGGATCTTTCATGTTGGATCATCAAGAAATTTAAAAATTATAGCGAAGGCGTACCTTAATCAGACATTGTTGATTGCAACGAATGAATCCTATGGTTTAGTATTCCAAAACAATACAGTCTTTAATTCTTTCTGGTGATGGGAGGCAAAATAGAATGAGCAAATCTCGTGTGATTTGGAGATCATAACCATATTTATATTGATGCATTTTGACATAATTCGGCCCATCATAGAGTTAAGAATCTGAGCCTGATCTCTGCACTTAAAAGACTCACACTTTAGTTGGATGCATTAAAGCCCAAAATACCAAAACCTTATTACATCACCTTTAAATGGGCTCAACGAAATTTGATAGTCTTTAATTTAATATACAATAATTTGCACATATAAATCCACACGATCGTTTGAATTTCTTTAAACGTTATTCTCGAAATAATAAAACTCCGCCTATAAAATCCACCGAATGTCACCATTACCTCCAAACCTCCACGATTACCACCATTCTTTGGCTTCTTTTGTCAAAATCTCAATGCACTCAATTGAAATCTAAGACTATCAAGATGTTGTACAATTGTTCTCTTAGAATCTCTCAAAGTTAGGGCAACAATACACGACGAGTTGTCTATAGAGGAAATTCAAGAGACCAAGTTGTAGATGAATAGAAATCTAAAACGCAACATCCAGAACTACCTAGTTATCACTGTCACTCGACCAGCTCTTCTTTCGCTAGAGCGGAAAGCCAAAAAAAAGTGAGCTACGGGGTTTCTGCTCGCGACGCTCGAGCATCCAGCTAGTAAAATTGTGGTTGATTTTACTCCTGGTCCAGATTTATGATCTCTTCAAGGCCACTCCAATTATTACTCCTATACCCACAGGAATTTGGGTCAAACCACAACATAAACTATATCGAAGGAGCTTTGTACATATTAATTTACATTCATATAGCTTACTATGAGCAAATTAACTATAACTAAATGAAGAAAATTATAAAATTTATTCTCAATGGTGTTTTTGGTATGTCAGCCTTATTTTAGATGTTACATGACTCAAAAAGCGGTTAGGGGATATAGTTTATCCTCGAGAATGGAAACATGAAGGCTTATTATGATTTGTAAAACGTATAAAAAAAATTCTATATATTGTAATAAGTTTGAAGGGCTATTGATATTTTCTATTTATTAATGTTGATGCTGCATAATACATATTTTTACATATTTCAGATTCAATTTCACCCTTTTTGAGCTTGAAATTTGGGAATGTGACTGACCATGGACATAATGTTAGATAATCCTAGGGTGAATTCTGCTTATGGTCGTCACTTGTTCAATACTAACGATTTGGGCGTAAAAATTAACAAATTTGGGTGGGAAAATGTGTCTAAAAGTGCCATAGATATGATATAAAAATGATGTTACCTCTTAACTTTATTGAATTTCTATTAAAATTATGATGTACATGACGTTAAAATGGAATTCAAGTTTTTGTTTTAGATGCAAAAAATGATCAAATTATAGTACGGAAATATAGTTTATTAGAACTTTAAAGATCGTAAATTATTATTATTATTATTATTATTTTTTTAGAAAAAGTTTGGGACAATCAAAATTTACAATTGAAAAGGACTTGTATCGCTAGCACTTTAATTGGCTATTAAAAAATCTACACATGATATATGTATAAATAACTTTTGTAAAATAATTTAGGTGGGTCCACATACACATCGCCGGACAACAATATCAACAAATTTCCTCAAGCATGATCCACACATTTTTATCCATCAAGCATTAAAGTAGAATAAATGTTAAAGTTGTTATAATACCTTCTCGTGCAATCTATTTACTCGACCTAACTCTATTTCTTTCTATATAGGGTCAAAATTGACAGGAAACCCTAAGAGTGACTTGTTCATTGGGAGATTTAATTGGAAGCACATTTAATGGAAATGAACTTGCACCAAATGAAATTATTATTGGAATTGACATATCTTTAACCTCTTGATTGAACCATTTTCTTCCCGTGTGCATAGTGCAGTATTTAATGATTTGTGAAAAGAATATGGCTTTGTAGAGTTCTTATTAATTAAAAATTTTCATTTTTATTCGTATTTTCTTTAATTATAATAAAAATTAAAATGGCTTCGGATTACTTGACTCAAAAAATGGATTTAGATAGTGTTCTTTTCTTTATAATTTGATTCAAGTAGAAGATATATCCAAAAAATTTAATTTACTACATTTTAAGGTGTTTAATTAGAATACAATGACAATGGACATAGGATTAGATAATTTCAAGAAAACAAAATGTAGATATATAATGAGAAACCCTTCCCTATTAGGAAAATAATTAACTAAAAAAACTGTAAATTTAATTAATTATAGATAGAGCTGCAAAGAAAGAAAGAAAAGGAGTTTGAGATAGAATACTGAAATTGTTGAAAGCATGATTGGTGACTTCCAATCTATTTAGTCTTTTTCAATACATTGTTAAATTTATTATTCTTTCTTTAACACTTTGTCTAGCGTGAATAAGCCTAACAATAGTTGGCCTTTGACAAATGACAAGTATCATATGAAAAACGACAAAAGGTTAAGGGTAAAAAATTGTCGAATAAGCCGGGAAAAAATTCTCGCATTTTTTGTGGATAGATCAATTCCTGATTTGAACAGTTTTTTCCCCAAAACTAATTTAGTATTTGGTGTTGAATTTAATTTCGTGAACATACATATTAATTTTAAACTTTGTTGAATGATAAATTACACAAGCATAAATGATGATGGTCAATTTACTTTTGTATTTAAGTAATTGGATTTCTTGATATGTTTATGGGTTAGTAAAATCACTCATAACATAAAGTAGAGTATTGGAATCTTTAAGTTATTAAATGCTATCATTATGAATTAAACTTATAGTTGAGTTTGACTCTCTATTTTGAAATGGTAAAACAAAAGAGTTTATTTTAGGTATTAACTCTCTAAAGTATGGAACATCTTGTATTTACAGAATCTTTTGTAGATGCTCTTATTTAGTAAATGATGACAACTAATAATTTTCATTACTCCATTTTATAATAAAATTTAAATGATTTTTTCCTACTTTTTTTCCAATGCCTTATTAATAGACTATTTTTTTTCCCTTTTTCGAGTTGTAGTTTAAAGAAAAGAAGATGATAAATTTTCTGAACAATGTTTAAAAAACACTTTTAATAATACATCATATGCCTTTAATAATAAATTTTAAAGAATAGTAAAATATTAAATAAATAGTATGTGAAGTGTTATATAAATCAATATATAGGTGTGATTTGTAATTTTTTTTTTAATTAAAAGGTATTTTGTTCTGTTTAATTTTTTATAATAATAAATTTGTAGATACTAGTATAAATTCAAATACACCATAAACACAGGGTATATTTTGTAAATTTTTCAAGAAAAAATAAATAAAGATAAACATGTTTCCTATTTGCTAATATTACAATGCACACGTGTGAATGGGCATGGGAAGGAATAGAAAAATGTACCCGGAGAAGAAAGGCAAAGGTGGAAAAAGGAAAAAAAGAAAAGATAGAGAAAATTTTAGGGAAATTTGGCTAAACATAATGTCTCTTTGTTTAGTACAACATAAAATAAAATGTGCAACCTTTTTACTCCTTCAGTTGGACTTGGGAGACAGCTGGATGGCAAATATTTCACCACAAGTGCCAACTTCACTTAGCCCTCGTTTGGTGCCAATTAATTTCCATTCCGTTATATTTCATTTTTTTTTACTTTCCTATTTTCAGCCAGGCGATTTTTCATAAAATAATATTACACGTAAATCGAACACTTTTCTTTCTTTTTCAACCACTCATTTAAAAAAAACACTATTCCACCCATTTTCATTTCCATAAAATGGGGGCCAAATTGGGGCTTACTCTTATCCTTTTCTTGTACCCAATAACGATAGTTTATGTAGGTATGTCAGCGAGTGGAGTCGAGTTGAGCCAACTCACCAGTCGAAACTTGAGAGTCTGACTCGGCTCGAGTAAAAACGATTCGAGATTTTTTTGGTTAGAGCCAAGTCGAGCTCTTGTTCAGCCGAAAAATCTAGGATCGGACCTTATCAAGCCAAATCGGCTAATTTTATTATTATTATTATTATTATCATTTATATATATATATATATATATATAAATATAACATAGCTACAACACACTGCCAATAACTTTTTTTTTTCTGGCTTGGCTAGTCACAGGCCGAAAATAGCCCATGTAGCTTGTCAGCTCAGCTCTACTGAGCCTCAAGTCGGGTCGACTTGGACTTTTTTGGGCCGAGTCACAAGATATCCGAGACAACGAGCCAAATTGACACCTCTAAGTTTATGTAGTAGTGCTGCTTTTTAAATTTGGGAACTGATGCAAATGGTCCCAAATATTTGTTCAAATTGCATTTTTGGTTCCAACATTTCAAAAGTGATGTAAATTTTGGCGTAAAAGATCACTTTGGATAGAATCCATCTACAATGACCGTCGGTTTTATGCCGTTATTTTGTTTTTATTGCAATAGACATTTCGTCAAATAACTTTCTCCACTCAAAACTTCAAATAATAATAATAAAAATAACCATAATAAATGAAAAAAAAAAAACACGACATATAAACTTTCATCTTCTTCTACCAGTACCACACTGCACCATCACCATGCTTGAAATACTGCTACTAATTAACCATCATAAACTCTCTCTTAAAAATTCCGAGAAAGGAATTTAAATTGTACTACTCAATAGAGGGGTGATTTCGTTAGATTTTTTTTTTTTTTTTTTTTTTTTTTTTACATAGCTTAATTTGTTTTTAATCAAGTCCAAAATCCGTCTCTCAACATACTCGTTTCAATAGCATTTCATGGCTACGGATACTTATATACGTCAGCTCAATTCATGTTGAATGCTACGTGTCTTAGATGTACGAACTCAAATTAACTTGTGTTTAACCATATGTTAAGAAAAATATAACTTTTGTTTCTTTAAGCTTAGCCAAACATGGTCTACTCACATTTTAGAAAACATTATTTAGCAAATCAAAATTTAATTTTAAAAAGTGTAATTTTTTTTCTTTATATTTATAGTTCTCTTATTAAAATCAAAAAACTTGAACAAATATCGTAATGGTATATCTGAATTAATCTCCTCTCAACTCCAATTTTTTTAAAACTAAAAGTTAAAAATCTACATGCTACATGACTTGACGTCTTAATAAATTTTAAGCAATTTTTTCGTTAATTTGAAATCAAAATAGATAAGTTACTTATTTAGTCAAACGAAACATATAAAATCACTTTATTATTCCAGTAAGCTTTGCATATAAAGTAAAAACTTATGTATCTTAATTTAAGAATGCTAATGTTTTCCATTTTAAATTTATTAACAATCAGCACATCAATTTCTAAATCATGTTTGAAACATTCATGATAAAGATACCGCCTTGAGGCATTAAAAAAAATAATGAGTGATAAAAAATAAAAATAAATAAAAAACAAACAAGTAAATTTGTTACCAAAATGGAGGTCTCGTTATGCAATTTTCATAGGACGTGCACGAAATTGATTGCTTAATTGGGGGTAAAGGTGCCTAACTTTTATCTTCTTCAAAATTTGGTCATTAACTTTTTCCAATAGGACCCGACAATGTTTAGAACTAGTCAATTTCATTCAATTCAATCCCTAACCATTTCTTTGAGCCCAATAACTTTTTATTTTTTGATCAAAAAATCACAAATAACTCAACTTTGACATAAAATGGTTAGTTTTAAAACATGTTGCCTACTCAAACATTCAATTTTAAAATTAAATAAAAATGGAAACAAAAGTTTCGGGGATATGACAATACTCGAGATCAAAATATTATGAATATTATATGCAATTAGTTTTGCCTTAGAGAGGACAGCGTAGATATGGCTGGATAGCAATTCGTCATATGTGGTGCACCTATTATTGTCCAAGATGAACGTACCATATTATTTGAGGTCGAAAATTCATAGATTTCAAAGAAGGGAGTAGAAAATTTGTGACACTTATATTTCTAGGATTTCCCTCTTTTTTTTATAGATGACAATAAATAATTGAACACAGGAGAATTTATGCTTGACAAATTTGTCATATTTATATTTCCAAGACTTCCTTCTTGCCTTGCAATTTCACCATACACAAAATCCAGTAAAACATACAATACCGTCGAGGCACAATAGATTGATATTGATTCTTTTTCCCCGATTTTGCGGCTTATGCATTAGCATATTCTAACCGTGAAACTTACAAAATAAAACTATAGTAATCCGTTAAATTTTCAACCTTCAAAGTAATTTAAACTAAGCAAACCAAAAAATTAAAAAATATATATAAAAAATCATGCTCTAATTCTCACAATATTGATTTTAAGTAATATTTCAAAAACTTATTAAGACAATTAGAAGCAGGCCATGTGATAGCCGGAACTAAAGGCAGCATAAATAGTTATCATAAGTTATTACATTTTCTTTTTTCATACAAAAATTGTCATATTTATTATTTCTACTTGTGGGCGTTTCAATCAAATAATGCATTAGAAGTCTTTTTCGATTTTAAACATTGCATATATTTTAAAACCAACAAATTTTTTTAATTAAGACTTTAGTTAAGTTATTATTTATTTATGTGACATTTTGTCTAGACTCGTGGATCCATTCTCAAAGATAAAAAGATTAAGCTAAACATCGAAAATATATTTATTCACAAAATATGGACTATATCAAGCCATAATCATTTCATACAATAGTAGGTGATGGTGCAATGTGCACAAGAAAAGAAAAAGGCACTGACAAGTGCATAAAATACACTTATTCAAGACAATTCAAGGGTTGAAGCATAAATTGGAATGGGAAGATCTTGATGCAAGATTGATTTTTTATTCTACATTCTTATTCAAAACCCGGTAATGTCTTCCATAATAATTTCTTGTTTTTCTTTCATTACTATGAGTAGCTAATCTAATTTTAAGGCAAACAATGTAACTGATTTTGGAACCTTTATTTCTTTTATTTGAGTCCTTCATTATAATTACATGTGTGGATTTTAATCATATTCTCAATGTTTTGAATTTTCTGGCCAATTATTCAATGATTTCGTGAACAATAATTGCGTAGAGATGCAGATTCTTGTTTGGACCACATATTAAAACTCGGTAAATTAATATAACGCATAGAGATACCTATATTGATTACTGCAGTCCTATATGAATTCTTAGAACTATTATTTTGTTTAAATTATGTTGATTTACATAGAGATATGGAATTGAATTATTTAAATAGGCTCAACGAGAACTCGAGAGGGGTAAATTGAATACCGTAGAAGAATTCAACCGAACAACTACTTTAGATTTTATAAATCTCGATATTAGAAGTAAAGGTGATCAATAGGCAAAGTTGTTCCGCCCTAATACCCATTTATTATTTGAATTCTCACTCATTTTCCGTCGCACCCACGAACTTTTAAATAGTTAGAATAAAAACACTTTTAATCATTGTTCTCGTTTATTTTCGTGAAATAGAAGTTAAAAATAATACATTGAGTACTAAAATATAGTCCTCGTAGGAACAATAATCTGGACTCAAAAGGTCCACATTACTACTTGTTACGATCCGTCTATTTGTGGGATAAAATTGACAATAAGTTTTTGACGCCGTTGCTTAGGACTATTTTCTTTAATACTGGTTTATTTATTTCTTATTTCTGTTTGATTTTTTTTTCATTTTCCTTTTTTTTCAATTGATCTACCTGTTGTTGTTGTTTTTTTTTTTTTTTTTTGCTCCATTGACTAGAAATAAGAAGAAGCAAGAGGTCAAATTTCATAATGATTAATTCCGACTTGAATAAAGATGATATGTTCTTTGGAGAATTCCTAATCAGACAAGAACATAAAAAGTGGGGATATGATTAGACTATCGAATTTGATGAGGATGGTTGGTTGAAGGGATTAAACATCAAGTCAACTGTTTTATCCAAAGATCAGGCTAACATGTGAATATTGTGGTGCATCTCATTATACTAAAAATTGCTCGTATTTGGCAACTCCAGTGGAAGTGAGAGAATGTTATCCATATGAAGAATATTTTGATTACAATGAAATAATTACTGGAGACATCATCATACAAAGATGTAAAAAGATTGAAGATCAAATAATTCTGGACGAGCCAAATAACATACCAACGGAGGATCTCTTCATTATTTAACCCAAGGTACTAACAACTAAAGATGTAGAACAAGTGGATATCGATGAATTAGTCACGAAGGAGTCAGATGAGTTAGTTGCATTCAATGAAGGTGGGATCAACGTGCAAACATCGAACTTCATTGAATATGTGATTAAAGATGATGAAAAGATTGCAATATATTTGATTGAGTTCGAAATAGACAATTTAGGCAGGTCATGCCATATTCGAAAGGAAAATGTACGAGTTTGGAAGATGTATGAGATATGGAACAAAGTCAAATTAAGCAAGCCAAGCAGAAGCTCCAAAGCCATATTCAAAATGTCATAAGGACTTGTTCAAAAATCGAGCCAATGACTTAAAAGAAGCGCTTCTTGGGAGGCAACCCAAACTTTCTTTTTCTTTTATTTATTTTATTTTCAAGTAATATGATAGTTTAGTTTATTTATTAGTCTATTTAGAAGACATCACCCATATCTCATTTACCCTTAGGTCATTGAGTAACTAAGTTGGTTAATAGATGTTTGAGCTAAGTAACCCTTGTTCCATGACTTTATTTTTTCAAATTTAATTTTTCAGGAACATTACATCATGGAACACTCAAACCAACATGGACATGGAGAAAATGAGACAAATCTCCAGTTTGGGGGAGAATGTGGAAGAAGAGTCGATCGAATGCAACCCTAAGACACCACAATATCATAAGCAATACTAACATTTTAGGGAAGTCTTCATCTTTTTCTTTTAAATTTAACATTGAGGACAATATTTAGTTTAAGTTTGGGGAATGTATTATTATTAATTGCCTACCTGAAATTTTTTTGAGTTGAATGTTTTGGCTTACAGTTATGTTTTACTTTGAGATTTGGTGTTGATTTACGAACTATAGATAGGATGCATGTTATACTGATTGAAACTTAACCTTGCAAAATTCGATATTATACATGCACTAAAATTAAGTTTGACACTGTGATGAAACGAGTTGATTCACTTGTTTGATAGGTTAAGTTAATTGAACACGGTGATTTTCCTAAACAATATTGAATTACTTATCCTCATACCAAAGTTAGCACAGTTTGGGGATAACTTTACAGTTGCAGGAAGATGCGGATGTGAATTTGGATTCAATGTGTGAAAACTTATATGTGGATTGTCTTAGACTAACACGATAAAACTAGGCAAAAGTCTTAAGTTGGAGATCGGTTCGTTTGAATAAATGCGTGATAGCCTTCATGACTCGAGTAATTAAGCCTGCAAGGGTATCTTAAAACTTGGTGCCCTAAAGTCGTCTAACTTGGAAATCAACGGCCTAAAACTCGCTACAAGGGTCATTTCGAAGGCAATCAAAGATGAACTTGCACTTGAAAAAAAATTTGTTCTCTTCAAAACCTTTTTTACTCGGGTCAGTAAGCATGTAAGGATGTGTAAAACCTGATACCCTAAAATCGTCTGATTTGAGAGTCATCGACCTAAAGCCTACTATAGGGATCATCTAGAAAGTTTAATGGAGAGAATTTAAAAAAAATAATAAATAATTAAATAAATAAAATAACTTGTGAAAAACCCAAAAAAAAAGTGCATGAAAAGAATAAAAGCACTAAATACCTTGGTTAAATCCTAACACTTATTTGATGGAATTTGACTTTTGATGCAAGATTGTTAGCTAGTTGAGTCGTGGCGGTCAAAGCAATCAAATAATTGGAGAAGGTTCACTAAAGTGCTGACTTGCAATTAGTAACATCCATCTGAACTCAAGAGGGTGAGAACAGTAATGAAATTATCAACCTTGGGTTACACACTGAGAATGAGTGAAAAAGTGTAAGTTTGGGGATGTGCGAATCTTACGAGAAATGTAAGGTATATTTGACCACAGAGGGTCAGGAATTGAAGCAACTTGTGCAGTCTTGGTTTTCTTCACACACACACACGTCGATTTTGTACTGGAAGAGTAGATATTGGTTTGGTATTGTGACTTGAAGCATGTTTGTGGAATAAACATCAAAATCTCAAATCCTAAGGTAAAAAGCTTGTCCAACCAATTATATTTTGTATGTTCGTATGCTCGTATGTTCGTAGTTATTTAGATGATAGTTTTGTTTGAGGACAAACAAATATTTAAGTTTGAGGGTATTTGAGAAGTGTATAAAATATACTTATTCAAGGATTTAAAATAATAATATTTAGTTGCTTCTCGTATGAATTATGGTCTAAATTATTGCATTTTGTGTTGAATAGGTAAAATTCAATGAGGGCACAAGAAATTGAAGGAAATAAGTAAAAGTTGACAAAATTGGAGAAAATGGATAAGTTGTAAGCGATCTAAAGTTTGGACCTCACAATAAAGATTCAAGAGTTCTCGGAGTCAATTGAACAAAGAAAGATATCAAAGGGATGAAATATAATCAAATTATGATCGCACATCAAATTTCAACCGAAGAAATGTATGCATCATTTTTAGACTCATATTGAGACCCACTTTTGACATAACAAATGATTGAATTTGAAAATGGTATCTGAACTTAAGTTGTAGTCCTTTGAGTTAGCTTTCTAGTGCATCTTGAATCTCCTTGATTAGATATTGGAAGAAAAAGTTATGACGAAAAGATTGAAAGTTATACAGTGCGATTGAATTGACGATAGCACCCAGGCCCTATCCCGTAGGCCCAAGCGCTACGTTTCCGATTTTTTCCCTGAAAGTTAAGGCATAGGCACTGCATGCATAGCACTTAGGTGCTACCTAAATTTGTTCGCGGCACTTAGGTGCTGACTCCTAGAGATTAGGTGTTGTGCCAGGTTGTCTAGAGCACGTTTTTGGGCAGTTTTGAAGTCCATAAAAACCCTACTTTCTACACAAACGGAGGAGGCACCTATAAATACATCTTTCTCTCAGTTTTGGAGGATTCTTCACACCTTGAGAGGCATGATAACATAATTGGAGAATCAAAAGAGAAGAATTCAAGATAACAAAACAACAAGCAATTCAAGGGTTGAAGCATAAATTGGAAGGGCAAGAAGATCCTGGTGCAAGATTGATTTCTTATTCAACATTCTTATTCAAAACCCAGTAATATCTTCTATATTAACCTCTTGTTTTTCTTTCATTACTATAAGTAGCTAATCTGATTTTAGGTCAAACAATATAACTGATTTGGAAACTTTTATTTCTTTTATTTGAGTCCTTGTTCGTTATAATTACATGTGTGGATTTTAATCAGATTCTCAATCCTTTGAATTTTCTGGCCAATTATTTAATGATTTTGTGAGCAATAATTGTGTAGAGATGCGGATTCTTGTTTAGATCACATATTAAAATTCGGTAAATTAATATAACGTGTAGAGATATCTATATTAATTCTTAGAACTATTATTTCGTTTAAATAATGTCGATTCACATAAAGATATGAAATTGAATTATTTAAATAGCCTCAATGAGAACTCGAGAGGGGTAAATTGAATACCGTAGAAAAATTCAACCGAACACTATTTTAGATTTTACGATTCTCGATATTAGAAGTAAAGGTGACCAATAGGTGAAGTTGTTTCGCCCTAATACCCATTTATTATTTGAATTCTCACTCATTTTCTATTGCACCCTCGAACTTTTAAGTAGTTAGAATAAAAATCACTTTTAATCATTGTTCTCGTTTATTTTCATTAAATAGAAGTTAGAAATAATAAATTGAGTACTAAAGTATAGTCCTCGTGAGAACGATAATTCAGACTCAAAATGTCCACTTTACTACTTATTACGATTCGTCCACTTGTGGGATAAAATTGACAACAGCACCAATCAAGAAGCAAGCGTGATCTTAAATTTGAAAAATAATATCTAGTTATCATATAGTTCATTCCCATTAAATGTCTTCCTAATCAAAGCCCTCTAACAAGAAGCCACTCTTAGGGTTTCATTCCAAACTAGTCCCTATTTAGAAAGAGCTAGTGTTTGATTAAAAAAATTGATTGTAGCAGAAGAGATCGTAGCACACATAATTAACAAGTCAATCACAAATATATTTTATGGTTTCCAACAACTCTAACACTTATACATAAAATCATTGTTGTCAAGTGTAGATTCAAACAATTCTAACACACATATATACATGCATACACTTTTACTTACATATTTGTTTATCACTTTTATTCACTTATCAAGTAGAGACTTTACTTATTTTATAATATCACATATCCACAAATACCTACATATGCAAGTATATACATTTGTATAGATCTAGTTATCAAAGTTTATTCTACACTTGAGTAAAATAACAAAGTATCTTCCAAGGGCTCAACTAGGGACTAGATAATAAAAGAGGTAGTAGGCATATTTACAATCCTATGTATAGTTTTGTGAGTTTGGGTCTGAGACGCTACACACTACTTCAACTTTTAACAATACCAAGTTTACGTTCCAGACTATCAATTAGTTCGACCTTACATGCGGAAATTAAAATAACAAGTCACTTTTAATTAGTTTCTAGATAATTAAACATACAATCCAATTTCTCTAAGTTTGACAGCTACAATAATAAAATGGAAAGAAGTAAAAACACAAGACTTGTTGACGGAGAAACCCAACATGGGAAAAACTCTAGGACCAAGCCAGTTACCTCCACTATAGTCAATCAAGGTTACGGTATGATTTCAATCTAGCAAATCTCTCTAGTTCTAGCTGTAGTAATTCTCGTAATCTTTAAGACCCTGTATTAATCTTCCAGTCTCACGATCTATAGCCATAGATACTATCTAGCCACTCCACTAGACCTCTCGATCTATCTTCTATAGCCTACAAGATCTGCCGTCTTTTTTCAACCTCCTGATCTTAAACTAATTGCCTTTCCCAAGTAGAATTGCCAAGAACCTCCTACTCTGGTGCTTTTCCTGCACTTGAAGTGCACCTCTCTCAATCCTCAATGAGGGAGTCCATTCCTCAGTGAATTAAGGATGCTAGGTGTTTTGGATCACAAAGATGTAATGTGTTTCCAGAACTTGGTTGTTGGATCACAAGAATGAATATGATGAATTCACCAATCAATTGTACCTTGGATCTCTTGAACAATGATATGAAAATGTTATAGATGTGAAAGCATAATGAGCAACCTTAGAAAAATCATCCATGACTTCCATATTTATAGTTGTAAGCGAATGGGTGTCATGGGCCATGTAAAACTCTTCAAATCGCAACTTAGGGTTTAGTCGGGTATAACTATTGCTCGAGTGAGGAGGGGGCAAAGATGGAGCGGCGAGCTCTCTATTTTTAACGCTCGAGCGATGATTAATGAAAGTTGGTCGAAAATCTAATACATCTTCAACCTTGTTCCACACTCAATTTCAAACACTAACTCAAATATACATATTTTCAACTAAGTCCTTGACTTTCATAAACGTTCATTTTAGTCCATTTTGTTCGTAGACATGCCAATTACAATATTAAACCTAACAATCTCCCTTTTTGGCATTCTGTGACAAAACTATACAAATTATATCAAGACTTGAAAAAAATAACCTATTCTACCCAATATACCCAATCACTGAGTCTTGCATTCCTTGTTAAACATGTTTTTTGAAATCCAAAGCTCACATACTCAGTGTAAAAGCACGTGATGCAGGAAATATAACAAATAAAACACTTAATCACAAATCAACATGCTTGTTTGAGATGTGACATTGATGTCAATCAAAACACCAATCAAAACACTAACATTGCTAAACATCAAAACTCAAACAACAATGGATATGATATGAAATGCAATGCTCCCCCTTATTGCAAACACTCATGAATTTTATGTAGTAATACTATGTATCAGTGTCTCTCCCCAACGACTCCTAGACATAGCAATGCAAAATGTCAAATAATGAAATCAGTGCAAATGCAAATGCAAATCGCTCCCCCTATGTATATGTATATTTCACTATTTTCTCCCCTTCGCACTTCTCTCTCTCCCCTTTCTGTCCCAAATATTGAAGAGAATGATATCAAAATCAAGCACATCAATAGCATATAACAACTTAAAATGCAGTTGATAGCATGCACAAGTAAAATCAATAAGTCATAAACCTTCCCACGCGTTTAGCTTAAGTCAGAATGGAGTAAATTATATAAGCGACTCATGTGTGTAAAGTGTCACTAATCAAATACAAGCAAGACTCCAAATCTTAATTTTGTGAGAAATGACATGCTAATCAATTCCAATAAGTATATTCTCCTTTCTCACACTACTTAAAGTCAAACATGCAAGCTTATTAGGACCTATGCTTGTTATTTTCATTTTTCCCCCTGATCATGAGCATTCATATTTTTCAAATTTTCATATTTTTCATATTTTTCCAGCTCATTCATTTTTGAACTTAAGTCCAGGCTTTTCTCTATTAGGCGATTGAGATGACCCCTATAGCAAGCCTTAGGTCTGTTACCCCAAGTTAGTTGACCATAGACATCAGGTTTCAAGGAACCTCGCACACTTAATTACTCTAGTAAAATAGGCCCCGAAAAAGAAAATTAAGATATTGAGTTTGTATATAATGAGGGAATATTTTTGAGCTAAGGTCTAATAAATTCGGTCAGTTCATATTCAAAATCACCAAATTAACATGTGATAGTCATCCCAAATCTCACACACACGGAAGATGAAAGGAAAATTGGAAAGCGGTTGTCTGTATAAACTTTAAAAAAGAAAAGACAGCCATGTAGCAGTAGTTAGATTATTGAAGTAATTAATTGCGTCCAATATATTTGTTATAGAAATTATAACAAATATAGACTTTGGCCCATGTGCAAACCAATGTTGGTTAAATGACGTGGAACTATGTATCTCAATTTTAGATGGAAGTACAGTAATTATTTTAAAATTTAGTAATTTTTTTAAAAAAGATATTCAGAGCACAATGATCATTCACATTATTAACCCCATAGTGAGGTTACTCTCGCTTTGAGAGTCTGGAAATAACGGGATTCATCATAATGTATGGCTATAAATACGATTTCTCATTTTTCTGAAAAGGAAAGATGAATAAAAGAAAAAATAACTTTAATTTTCTATGTGTTCGGTTAACCCAAGCGGATCATCATGACTAACAAATCGGTCGAGTTTGACTTTTTTTCTCAACATGCTACCCTTGAGTTCTTGATTGTGACCAAGTTTATTTGTAGTCGAATTCTCCTAAAATCAAAGCTAATTCCATTTCTAGAATGATGAAACCTGTTAATTTATGTGAAATGATGTCACAAATGTCATCTAAAGATAGTAATGACTTATTAGCAATTAGTAACATTATGTAAATTCATTGACAACTAGAAATTCATAGATGGTCTCAAGAATAGTTCTTAGTTATTGTCACCAAGATCAATGATGATCTCTATTAATGATGAACAATATTCTAAGAAGAAGCCCATCGAACGCCATCAAAAGTACCTCTTTTGCTATTAAATTCATCCACCCGTAGGTTTGCAATTATATCATAATGGTCATTAAAAATCTTTCACCTCGTGGCCAACTATTTCTCTTCCCTTTTTTATGTTCCTAGACCTACTCCTATGTTCCCATTTTTAGGGCACCTTAGGAACTCAAAAGCTAAACTAACCTTAAGTAAGCTACTTGTTGCACTATATTTTTAGGACACTGACCAACTCCAAGGTTCTCGTTTTATTTCTGGAAAAAGCGACAAATCATGATTATCACTAAATTTAATGACAAACAATCTTATTATCACACTCTAAATGCAAGAGACACTACTTGTTTCATCTCACTGAGCCAACTTTGGTTTGCAAATAGGCCAAACTAGCCCCTATATAGAAAGAGCTAGTGTTTGATTAAAAAAATTAATTTTAGGAGAAGAGATCATAACAGGCATAATTAACAAGTCAATCACAAATATATTTTATGGCTATTTAATTTATCAATTTTGAACATAATGTTCTCGTTTTATTATCATTGAAAATTTTGTCCAACAACTCTAAAACTTATATGTAAAATCATTGTTGTCACATGGAGATTCAAACAATTCTAACTCACGTATATAAATACATACACTTTTACTTTCATATTTGTTCATCACTTTTATACGCCTACCAAGTAGAGACTTTACTTATTTTATAATCTCACATAACCACACACACCTACATATGATTGTGGATACATTTGTATAGATCAATTTATCAAAGTTTATTTTACACTTGAGTAAGATAACAAAGTATGTTCCAAGGGCTAGGGACCAGCTAATAAAAGAGGGAGTAGGCATATTCACAACCCTAAGTCTAGTTTTGTGAGTTGTGGCCTAGGACGCTACACACTACTTCAGCTTTTAACAGTACCAAGTTTATGTTCCAGACTATCAATTAGTTCAACCTTACGTGTGGAATTGTTTAATTAAAGCAACAAGTCACTTTTAATTAGTTTTTAGATGATTAAACATACAATCCAATTTCCCTAAGTTTCCATGCCGCAATAGTAATATCGAAAGTAGTAAAAACACAACATTTGTTGATAGAAAAACCCAACATAGGAAAGTTTCTAGGACCAAGCCAATTACCTCCACTATAGTCAATCAGGGTTACAATACGATTCCAATCTAGCAACTCTCTCTAGTTTTAGCTGTAATAATTCCCGTAATCTTTAAGACTCACTGTCAATCTTCCAGTCTCACGATTTACTACCGTAGATACTATCTAGCCACTCCACTAGACCTCCCGATCTATCTCCTGCAACCCATAAGATCTGTTGCCTTTTTTCAACCTCTTGATCTTAAACTAATTGCCTCTTCCAAGTGGAATTTCCAAGAACCTCATGTTCTTGTGATTTTCTAGCACTTAAAGTCCATCCCTCTCAATCCCCAATGAGAGGATTCCTTCTTTAATGAATTAAGGAAATCATGTGTTTTGGATTACAAAAATGTGATGTTTTTCCAAAATTTGGTTGTCGGATCACAAGAATGAATATAATGGATTCACCAATGAATTGCACCTTAGATCTCTTGAACAATGATATGAAAGTGTTAGAGATATGAAAGCACAATGAGCAACCGTAGAAAAATCATCCATGACTTTTCTATTTGTAGTTGGGGCGAATGGGTGTCATGGGCCGTGTATAACTCTTCAAATTGCGACTTAGGGTTTTGCCTGAGAGATGATGGGGCAAAGAATGAACGACGAGCTTTCTGTTTTTAACACTCCAGCGATGATCAGCAAGAGGTGGGCGAAAATTCGAAACATCTTCAACCTTGTTCCATACTCAATTCCGAACACTAACTCAACTACAAATATTTGTAACTAAGTCCTTAACTTTTGCAAACGTTCATTTTAGTACCTTTTGTTCACAAACATGCCAATTACAATATTGGACCTAACAATCTCCCACTTTGATATTCTGTGACAAAACTATACAAATTAAGTCAAGACTTGAAAACAAACAACCTATTCTACCTAGTATACCCAATCATTGAGTCTTGCATTCCTTGTTAAACATGTTTCATGAAATCCAAAGCTCACATACCTAATGTAAAAGCACATGAGCAGGAAGTATAACAAATAAAGCACTTAATCACAAATCAACATGCTAGTTTGAGATGTGACATTATGTCAATCGAAACATTAACATCACTAAACATCAAAACTCAAATAGCAATGAATATGATATGCAATGCAATGCTTCCCCTTATTGCAAACTCCCATGAATTTGATGTAGTAATACTATATATCAATATCTCTTCCAATGAAATCAGTGCAAATGCAAATGCAAATCACTCCACTATGTATATGTATATGCTCATTATTTTCTCCCCTCGCACTTTCCTCTCTCTCCTTTTTGTCACAAATGTTGAAGGGAATGATATCAGAATCAAGCAGAGCAATAACATATAACAAATTAAAATGTCGTTAATAGTATGTACAAGTAAAATCAATAAGTCATAAACCTTCCCACACACTTAGCTTAAGCCCAAATGGAGTAAATTATATAAGTGACTCATGTGTTTAAAATGTAACTAATCAATGCAAACAGGACTCCAAACCTTAATTTTGTAAGAAATGACACGCTAATCACCGCCAATAAGCATATTCTCCTTTCTCCTGTTAATGAAAGTCAAACCATGTAAACTCATTAGTACCTATACTTATTATTTTCATTTTTTTCCTTGACTATAAGCATTTATATTTTTCAAATTTTCACATTTTTCATATTTTTCAAGATCATTCATTTTTCATTTTAAGTGCAGATTTTTCTCCGTTAGTCAATTAAAATGACCACTGTAGCGAGCTTTAGGTCGATTAACCTAAGTCAATTTACTAAAAACATTAGGTCTTGAGGAACCCGCATGCTTAATTACTTGAGTCAAATAGACCCCCAAGAAGAACATTAAATATTTAGTTTGTATATAATGGGGGAATACTTTTGAGCTTAGGTCTAATAAATTCTGTCAATTCATATTCAAAGTCACCCATTTAAAATGTGACAGTCATCCTGAATCTCACACACACGGTAGAGTCTCACTAACAATTTCATAGTCTGTGCAGTGTGGATAGTACATAAAGATTTCTATACGGAGTACTCCAAAATAACCTAAGCAAGCAATAAAAATTATCCAGGAGCTTATCAATTTTAGCTCTTGCATGATCCCAACATACAAATCTAAGAACTTTATACATCATGATGCAATAAAAAATTTATTTCCAAAATCCCCTTTTTTGTTTTTCATTTTTCAATTTTTTGTGTTTTTCATTTTCAAAAATTAATGCCTTACACACAAAAGAAAAAAAATTCAAACATACAAAACCAAAGCAAAATATACATGCGCCAATACAAACATGATAGAAATGTACATGCATGAAACCACTATAGAAAAACTAAACTACAACTATAAGTGATACATGTAGAGATCATATGACATTAAAGAACAAGTATACACCAAGAATACCTACTTAATTAGGTATAAGAGTGCTCTTTCCCTTAAAAGCACTGTGATATATCTAAAGGTTTTGCAGATCACTATTCTTCACCCATACCTGTCTAGTGGGAGAACAGTTCCTAGATAGCTATGTTACCAACTTGGTCAAATGATTCACTTGATTATTAAGGATTCAATCTGACCCACAGATACCTAATTTTTATTCCTATTAAGGATCGTGTTCATATTTCTGTTCAAGCACTGATGACATCTAGGGTATATGTGACCTAACTCTCCACAATTATAACATGTAAGAATAAACCTAGGACCTATGTTATGAGAACCCTGACTTCTATTCCTAGGTTGACGGGTCCAAGGCTGCCTGGTAGACTTCTATCCTACAGATCCCTTATCATTAGGTTTAAGGTTAGGAGCATGTTTAGGCTGGTTGTGGTAAGGACAAATGTGATCTTGGACGTGCTAGAAATATTTTTATTTTTACTTGACCTTCCTTATTATCAGTCGGCTTACCCATTTCTAGAATGTCATCTAATTGTAAAGAACCACTAGTAAAGGTAAGCAGTTGAGAGTTAGAATGTTCTAGATCGCTCATAAAGTTCGTAACTTGGATTTCTAAAGCCTCATTCTCGGCGATTAGCTCACTGACTTTCCTAGAGGACTTCTTAAGCTCACTAATAAGATTCTTAACCTGAGCCTCTAAAAATTCATTCGTCATTCTAAGTTCACTCAGGATTACGAAAGATTCCTTAATGTACGCTACTTACTTCTCTTTCTCCAGCTGAAGTTCCTTAATCGTCACACTTAAGGCTTTGTTCTTACTAAGAATCTTAAGACTCTCCTGATACATTTTCTCATATGCCTTTGGATATCTTCCTCACTTTCAGTTTTCTCACCACTATCTATGTCCTCATCTCTCTCACTCCCTTAGTTGGATCTACTTGTAACCCCAGCAACAAAGATAACATATGTTCCACTTTCCTCATGAGTGGATTTCTCACTTTGATTATCCAGCTTGACTTGTTATTAGTGAGAGTAGCATTCTTTCCTAAACTCTTTTAGCACTATGACACTTATTCCTAATATGACCTAAAACCTTGACAATTATGGCATCTCACAAATTTAGATCTTTTCCAAGATTCACTCAAGCTATCTCTATGCCTCTCTTGAGGCTTCTTCTTATTCCTAAATATTTTACGAAATTTCTTAATTAGGTAGGCTAACTCCTCATCATTTTCTTAATCCGAATCAGAATCAAAAGATTCAGTCTAGTTGTTCCTCACAGATTTCAAGGTCAAGGGCTTATCCTTAACAGGTTTATCTAATTTCGGCTCATAGGTCTAGAGAGATCGAACCAACTCTTCCTCCTTAATTAAATCTATATCCTTACTCTCCTCTATTGCCGTGACTTTAGGCCTGAAATGCTCGAGTAAGAATCTAAGGATTTTTCTCACAATTTTCGGTTCAAGAATTTTCTCTCCTAGGTTGAAACTAGAGTTCACTATGTCGTTTAGGCTCACTTAAAAGGCATCAAACGACATCTTCTCTCATTCTAATTTCTTCAAAACCTAGCAGCCAGCGTTGCAACTTTAAATTTTAAACTGCTGGAGTTCCCTTACGTGTGGTTTCTAGGATATCTGAAACTTCCTTTAGAACCTCACACATGGACACTCTTCTAAACTCCTCGGGGAAACAGCTATAAACAGGGCATGTAGCGCCTTGCTATTCAAGTTATAACTATCTAGTTTAGCCTTAGACTAATTTTCTATGGGGTAGGATTGAGAACAATATTAACCGTGGTACTAGGGGCAAATCAACCATTTACTACGCTCAGCCAAATTCTCTCATCCATAGCTTTCAAAAATGCCCTCATCCTAACCTTCCAATAATTATGATTGCTACTATATAAAAAGGACGGGATAGTCAAAGCGGTACTCATCTAGACAAATTTAATGTTAGGACATGTTTTCAGGCTCTGATACCACTTGTGAGTTCGAGTCTAAGATGCTACACACTACTTCAACTTTTAATCTTACCAAGTTTCTATTCTAGAACTACAATTGGTTCAATCTTACATGCGAAATTGTCTAATTAAAGCAACAAGTTACTTTTAATTAGTTTCTAGATGATTAAACATACAATCCAATTTCCCTAAGTTTGAATGCAGCATTAATAATAAGGAAAGCAGTAAAAACACAAGATTTGTTGACGGAGAAACCTAATGTGGAAAAAACTTCGAGACCAAATCAGTTACCTCCTCTATAGTCAATCAGAGTTACAGTATGATTCCAGTTTAGCAACTCTCCCTAGTTCTAACCATAGTAATTCCTTAATCTTTAAGACCCACTATCAATCTTTCAGTCTCAGGATCTACTGTCATAGATATCATGTAGCCACTCCACTAGACCTCCCGATCTACCTCCTGCAACCCATAAGATCTGCTATCTTTTGTCAGGCTTTTGATCTTAAACAGATTGCCTCGTCCAAGTAGAATTCCCAAGAACCTTTTGTTCTGGTGCTTTTCCCATGCTTGAAATCCACCTCTCTCAATTCCCAACGAAAGAGTCCTTTCCTCAATGAATTAAGAAAACCAGGTATTTTAGATTATAAAGATGTGATGTTTTTCCAAAACATGGATACTGGATTACAAGAATGAATATGATGGATTCACCAATTAATTGCATCTTGGATCTCTTGATCAATGATATGTAAGTGTTATAGATGTGAATGCACAATGAACAGCCTTAGAAAAATTGTCCATGACTTCTATATTTATAGTTAGGAGAATAGTTGTCATGGGCCATGTAAAACTCTTCAAATCGCGACCTAGGACTTGGCCAGATATAACTGTCGCTCGAGTGACATCGTAGTGAAAAGCGAGCGACGAGGAGACAACGAGCGAGCTACGAGCTCTCTGTTTTTAACGTTTGATTGATGATCAACGAGAGGCCAGCGAAAATTTGGTACATCTTCAACCTTGCTCCACACTCAATTTCGAACCCTAACTCAACTATACATATTTGCAACTAAGTCCTCGACTTTTACAAATGTTCATTTTAGTCCCTTTTATTTGCCACATACCAATTACAATTTTTCCCACTAAGAGAATTTAAAATTCCTGAAGTTTGTAGATTTATTTCAAATTTTCATTTATATTTTCATCGATTATTGTAGAAGATAAATTCCAATGAAGATCGGTCTCAGGGGAATTTATTTTCACTAGATACTGATTTTAGTATTTCGATTTGTTCAAAAGTTGAAAAAATTGTTGAACTTATTGGTTCCCTTTTTTTTTATGTGTTTTGAGCAACTAAATAGTTATTTTCTATTACCGTGGTAATTGTCCATGCAATATATCGAGGTAACTTTTTTCCTTTCACCTTTCATGTACGAAAAATTTGAGTGTTTAAATAGAAAATATAGATGGGATGAGAGGAAACTGACGGATTTTGTCACAGAACCCCAAAAGTGCTGTGAATCAGTGCTTGGGACTATTAAGATTGCCATCATACCCATGGAAATTTTTTTTCCCCCTATATGCTTCTTGGGATTTCTCTTGGACTCCAAGTATGTTAACATTTTGCCTGCTAATGAAAGGAAGCATTAAATGGGGTATGCACAATTTCTGTGAAGACATTTAAATTTTACTATTCCACTCTTTTTTTTGTATTTGGATGTTCTCCATTAGATGTACTAATGAATTGAATTGATGGTAGAAATGGATTTAAGAAGCTGAAATCAAATTTTTTACCCCTTAAAAAATGGATTTTTTTTTTAAATGCTGACAAAGACTAGCCTACAAATTATTTCTTTTAAATGTTAATACACTTGTAGTTTTGTCATAATTTGTCCTCCAAATCCTTGATTCAACTCTTCTTTTGGCAATATTCTTCGTATGTTTCCTCTCATCCTTCTTGTAAGTCCCAATCCAAACATATATAACATACATTTCCTATTCTTTCCCATATATATAATTTTTTTCTCAATACTGGAAATCCAATCCCATGACTTCTGATAACCAATATTATAAATTGGGTCTTGCAGATTAATGGCTTCTTAAAATCCAACAAAATCTACTCTGGAAAAATAATTATTAAAACAAAAACTTCATTGTGTAGGTGTTCAATTACGATAGGATCAATCTAATTTACTACCTCTTTTATTTCTGTCAATGGTATCATCTAGAATAGCATAGCATGCTTGCCACCAACTTTGTATGTTGGGAATTTACTTATCATGCACAAGGAAAATAAAAACATATTTTAATTCCCACCAAGGATCTTCTTTGTGTTTAGATAGAAATTGTCGTAAACGTTACACTATTTGTTTTAGATCGGCAAACTCCTTTGCTTTTTCTTTGTTTCAGCAACCTTGATCTGCCACTCACAACTGTTCAATTGTCCAGTTTTCAATGAAATTTCACACAGAGAACAAGACTGTAGGTACCAAGGTTTTTATTTATTTATTTATTATTATTATTATTATTTTGCTAATAGTAATGAATTCTCTACAAACTATAAAGCTTAGCTACTTATTTATATAAGCCCAAACAGGCTTGGCCTGACCCGATCCAATACTTAATTAACTCATTTAATTAAATTCGGTCCATGAATTAATTAATTAATCAAATTAATTAATTCAAGCCTATAAATAAGCAATCCAATTAATTATTTTTTATGCTAATTAAATTAATTAATTAACAAATTATGATCTTTTAGTTCTCCCTTTGTGTGTGACCCCTCAAGTTCCCGATCACGATGCCTAACGACGTGAAATATTATTTTGACATCTAGTAATGTGTCGGGGTGATACATGTGATCGAAAATATCACGTGGTATAACAAAATCAAACTTGTTTGTTTACTGTGAAACTATAATCATTTCGTCAATATGATCCAATCAATTTCGAGATATGGAAGTGTTTCAGTTCCGATTATTTATCATAACTTTCATTTTACTATTAAGTCGACTTCTTGGTATAACTTGACCAAGGATTTTGTTATCGAATTAATTGAATGAAATGGAGATTATAATCTCTTACTAGTGAGTGACGAATCCTCTATTGATCATTCACAACCTTCATACGATTTTTGACATATCCGAACAATATTGTATTAGCGACCCTTGCCAGAGCAACATCCAACACCGTCAAAGCATGAATGTCCGCACACAAGGCACTATGACGACCTCAAGTCAAAGGACCAATTCCACTACCGAACATTAGAGATTAGCCATTGACACTCAGATAGTTATCGATGTGGAATTTCTTAGCAAGTCTCCAATATTTTGTTCTATAACAAAATATCCACGCCTTCGTTTAAGTATCACCACACTTTAGCTTGTGAGATCAACTACTTACTTTACAAGTAAAAAATGTCACACATGATGGTCTATCCGCAATAAAGATTTCCATATCTCGTCATTATTTACGATCATGGAATATTTAAGATCCAATCATATGCAATTTGTATCTCACAATCACAACTCCTTGTGATTTACAAATTATTGAAATTTGAATTTTCAGACTCTATTATTAATTATTATTCATCAGAATATTAATTTAAATAAATAATATATCTTGCCAAAAATAAATGCATTAAATATATTAAAAGTGTTTACAACCTAAAACAATTGGATCTACGGCATAACACTTACAAACTCCCATTTGCACTTGATCCAATCACTCATGCATCTAATACCATAAGTGTCTACATGACAATCATGTTTTTGTTGTGACAATGGCTTTGTCAATGGATCTGCAATATTATCATCTGTGGGAACTCGTTCTATCTTTACATCATTTTTTTGTGTAATCTCATTGATGAGATGATATCGCCTTAGCACATGTTTGGATTATTAATGAGACTTTAGTTCCTTCACTTGTGCGATGGCTCCATTGTTATCACAATACAAAGGTATATGATCAACAATGCTAGGAACAACTCTCAGTTCATTAATGAACTTCTTGATCTAGACAGCTTCATTCGCTCTTCAGAAGCAGCAGTGTACTTTGCTTTTGTTGTTGAGTCAGCGGTTGTCTCCTGTTTGGAACTTTTCCAACTAACCACTCCATTATTGAGAGTAAACATATAGTCAAATTGAGACTTGATATCATCCTTCTCAGATTGAAAGCTAGCGTCAGAATACCTATGAAACTTTTAGTTCATCTCCTCTATATATCAAGAACACATCTTTGGTCCTTCTCAAGTACTTAAGAATGCTCTTAACTACTATCCAGTGTTTTTCACTGGTGTTTGCTTAAAACCTGCTCGTAACACTTTGAGCATATTAAATATCTGATCTCGTACATAGCATCGCATACATGATAGATCCTATCGCTGACGCATAAGAAATCTTATCCACGCGAATTCTTTAATCATGTGTTTTAGGACAGATATCTTTTGAGAGGTAAATCCCATGTGACATAGGATACAAACCTCTTTTGGACTCTTCCATGTTAAATCTTCTCAAGATTTTGTCTATGTACGAAGATTGGGATAAGTCAAGAAATCTTTTAGATCAATCTCTATAGATCTTGATTCTCAAGATATACGCTGCTTCTCCCATATCTTTTATGGAAAAATTCTTTGACAACCATAATTTTACCGATTGAAGCATTGGGATGTCGTTTCCCATTAATAATATGTCATCGACATATAATATTAGGAATATGACCGCGATCCACTTATCTTCTTGTAAACACACATCTTCATTTTTTATAAAAATCAAACATTTTAATTGTCTCAACAAAACGAAGATTCCAGCTCTTAGAGGCCTATTTTAATCCATAAATTGATCAATTAAGCTTACATACCTTCTTGGCTTCTTTGAATTCAAAACCTTCTAACTGTGTCATATACACCTCTTCTTGCAAGTTTCCATTAAGAAAGCAATTTTGAAATCCATTTGCCATATTTCATAATCATGGCATGCAGCAATTGCAAGAAAAATTCGAATGGATTTCAGCATGACTACAACATTTTGCTACCATCCTTGCTTTGTATGTATGAACGTTTCTATCCACATCGACCTTTTTCTTGTAAACCCATTTACAACCTATAGGTTTTATCCCACTAGGAAGGTTGATCAAGGTCCAAACCTTGTTCTCATACATTAAGTTCATTTTGGATCTCATGGCCTGTTACCATCTCTTTGAATCAACACTTGACTTCGCTTCCATGTAATTAGTAGATTCATCATCCTCGACTAATAGAACTTGATTAGTAATTGTAAATTTGTACCTTTTGGGAGGTCGAATGATCCTATTTAATTTACGCTGAGTTGGAGTGTCCTTAGGAGTCTTTACATCCTGATTAAGAGTCTGTCCGTCAACAAGTGTGGGATTAGACTCATGTTCATCAAATTGGTGAACAATATCTGTGGATTCTTGAATTTCTTCAAGTTCTATCTTGCTCTCTACCCTATCCTAGAATAAACTCTTTCTCTAGGAATATGACATGTCTTGAGATGTACACCTTCTTCCCAACGAAGTTATAGAACTGATATCCAATTGTCTCTTTTGGATACCCCACAAATATGCATTTATCGAACTTAGCCTTAAGCTTATCCGATTTAGTGTACAGTACGCAGCAATTACTGCATGACCTCAAAACGATTTTGGGATGTTTGCATGGTCCATCATTGATCGCATCATATCTAACAATATGAAATTCCTTGTTTAGATACACCATTATGTTGTGGTGTATATGGCGGAGTCCAGTACGAGAGAATCTCATTCTCTTTTAGATAACTTAAAAATTCTCCATTTATATATTCTCTACCTCGATCTGATCTGAGTGTGAGAATATTTTTACTTATCTATTTCTCTATTTCAAGTTTGAATTCCTTGAACTTTTCAAGTGCTTCATACTTGAACTTCATCAAATATATATATATAGAATGATAATCAGTAAATGTAATGAAGAAGAGAAACCACCTCTAGTTGTGATTGACATAGGTCCACATATATTAATATGTATTAGTCCCATTAGTTCTACAACTCTTTCTCATTTTCCAGTAAATGTAAACATGGTAATTTTGTCTAATAGGCACAACTCGCACTTGTCAAATGATTTAAAATCGATCGACCCCAAGTATCTATCTTTATGTAACTTGGAAATGCGTTTGCCATTAATATGACCCAGTCTGCAGTGTTAGAGATAGGTATTATTTAGATTATCATTTTACGCCTTTTATTTTCTGTACTCATAATAGAAGACTCAATATCAAGAATATAGATCCTATTTTGCTACACATCACAGCCATAAACGATCTCATCTTTATAAAACGAACAATGATTGTTCATAATATTAATTGAAAAACCATTTATACCCAAACACGGAATAGAAATAATGTTTTCAGTAATGACGGGAACAAAATAGCAATTTTCTAATTCTAATACAAAACCCGAAGGCAATGGTAAGAAGTATGTCCCTACAGCTAATGCACTAATTCTTGCTCCATTCCCCACGCACATGTCAACTTCTCCTTTCTGCAATGGTCTACTTCTCTTTAGTTCCTACATGTTTATACAAATATGAAATCCACATCCAGTATCTAATGCCCAAAAAGCTAATGAAGTACACATATTAACCTCTTTCACAAAAATACCTGAAGTAGAAGTTTTAAAAGACTTCTTTCCCTTCAAGCTTGTAAGGTAAGCCTTGTTGCTGTTCATCTTCCAATGATCTTTCACTCCACAGTGATAGCACAGGTCATTAGACTTTGTATTGTCTTTGCCTACTTTTACTGCTTTGTAATTGCTCTTAGCTTTCTTGAATGTTTTCTTAAAACTTCCTCTGGTCTTCCTCTTAGTGCCCTTGAAGGATTGAATGGCTAAGTCATGCCTAGTGCTAGCCTTGACATTAGGCTCGACAGTTTTAAGCATGTTAAGTAACTTAGGAAGTGTGCATTTGATCTTATTCATGTTAAAGTTTATGATGAACTTTGAATAACTTCCTAGCAGAGATTGTAGAACCAAGTCAATACTTAGTTCATGATCCATGATGAAACCCAATTGGCCCAATTTTTCAATAAAACCAATCATCTTCAGCACATTAGCACTAACTGAAGATCCCTCTACCATTTTGGATCGGTACAGTTGCTTGGAGGTCTCGTATCACTCCATACGTGATTGTTTATCATACAACTCCTTAAGACGAAGAATCATAGTGTAAGCATCCATACCCTCATGTTGCTTCTGCAACTCAGGTGACATAGCTGCAAGCATCACATATGCTGCAGTGTTATTGTCATTACTTTGTTTGTTGTAAACAACCACCTCTTCTTCAGTGGAGTTTTTAGTAGGTACCCCTAGAAAGGGCTGCTCAAGGACATACCCAATTTTCTCATACCTAAGAACGATTCTCAAATTGTGGTGACAATCAAGAAAATTTGGTCCAGTCAGTTTGTTGGCATCCAGTATGTCTCTTAAATTCATATGATTACTTTGATTCAAGACTATAAATGACAAAAAATATAGGATCAATATAAATTATAATGCATTGCATAGATTTAATATAGACTTTAATTAAATGCGCTCCCACTGTTTAAAATAACTCCATGACCCTCATACATAAATTATTAGAATCCACAATTGATTCCCAATGGGCTGGGATCCCATCTGTTAGACCAAGATCGTGAGTGTACTCAACAAACCTTAATAAAACATTTGGATAGATGCTATTATCAATTGTATGTGCATACAACTCCCAGATCATTAGGCCGACAACTTCTTATCCTCACACATCTTATGTGTTAGCTTAACATGCCTCTAAAACTTATCTCCCTGAGTGTACTCAACAAAAGACGAATTTTAGTTAATTCAAACCCATCATTTAGGAATATCAAATATTTCATAGGGTCAAACAAGTCCCTAATAGACCAACCTTGAGTGTACTCAACAAGCTGAGATCGATTTAAGACTCGTTTTTCACTATAATGATAGAAGACAAAATAATACCGACTTAATATTTCAATGAGGGATTTATCATGAAATGGTCTCATCGGATAATGTGTGTGTGTGTGTGTGAAATCATGAATCAATTATGCAAATAAATATATAGATTATAGTATTGATGATTGTGGACTTATTCTATTTAGTTTTTCCGAGCCAAGAGGAAAACTAGTTGGTCAATTCTTATGGGGTATAGCATTGAATCAATATCAATGCACCATCCCCATGATTTCCTCATTTTCTTGTGCCTTCAATTAGTCTAGCTACAACATGTATCATATACCAATTAGCACACAGACCTAAATGAAAATGAACTCGCAAGACCATAATAATAATAACAATGAACTCCTAGGTCCAAAAATAATCAAGAGCTCGTAGGCCCATAATGACTCGCAAGTCCAAAACTATTAAGAGCTCGCAAGCCCATAAAACAACAAGAATTATATCAACCATTCAACACATCCACATGATCAAGTCCATAATCATTCATTAAGAGACATTCATCATATAAATGTTTCATATATAATATCTAATATTATATGCAGACATGTCTCAAGGATATAGTAATTATAGTCATCGAAACTCATTAAAATAGATGGATCGAAATAATTAAATAATTAATTAACCATATTAATTAATTAACTTAATTGGCAGACCTATTTAACTAAAAATTTATTTTAATTAAATCCCGAATTAGAGTCCAACTCTAATTCTTTAAAAAAAAGTTTAGAATGGATAATTTAATTAAAATTAGATTTAAATTAATTATTAAATTGGAGTCTTACCCTAATTTTAATTAATTATTAAATTGGAGTCCTACTCTAATTTTAATATATATTGGGAAATAATATTAATTAAAATTAAATTTTAATTAACATTAGATTAAAGTCCAACTCTAATTACAATAGAATTAAATTTTAATTTAGGACAAAATTCCTAAATAAAAAAAAATAAATTTAGGGTCAAAATTTAATGGTTAATAAAATCTAATTTAAAAATATATATATATAAAAATCGTCAATTTTAAATAAAATTTCAATTTTGGGCCAAACTAATAAATATGGGTCAAACCCAATTACAAACCCAACTTTAAAACAATTTTAATATTTGAATTTAAATTCCTTTTGACATTTGCAATTTGACCAAATAATGAAATTAAGACCAAGTCCCTTAAATTCGAAATCGCATAACAAGCCCTCTATTTAAAATTGCAAATTTTCACCCACTTTCATAATTGAAAGAGCCCCCCGAAATTTCATAAATTTCAGAAGAGGCCCCTATCCCTAATCAAATTTCCCAAACCTTAGCCCTAATTTTTTTTCTTTGGTTTCCCTAATTTTATCAATAAGTAAATCAATTCCTAACAGATACAAAGTTGACTCTGATACCACTATTAGAAATTTACTTATCATGCAAGGTGGAAATAACAACAGATTTTAATTCCCACCAAGGATCTTCTTTTGTATTTAGATATAAATTGTGATAAAAGTTATATCTTTTCGTTTTAGATCTACAAACTCCTTCATTTTTCCTTTATTCTAGCAACCTTGATCTGTTAGCAATAGCAGTCTAGTTGTCTAGCCTTCAATGAAATTTCACGCAGAGAACAAAATTGTAGGCACCAGGATTTTTTCTTGTGCTACCAAGAATGAATTCTCTACAAAACTGTAAATTCTAGCTACTTATTTATATAAACTCAAACGGGCTTGACCTGACTCGATCCAACATTTAATTAACTCATTTAATTAAATCCTATCCACGAATTAATTAATCCAATTAATTAATTCGGGTCTATAAATAAGAAACTCAATTAATTAATTTATCCAATGCTTTTTAAATTAATTAATTGACAAATTAAAATCTTCCAGCTCTCCTTTTATGTGCGATCCATCAGGTTGATCACGATACCTAACGACGAGAAATATTATTTTGATCTAATCAAAATTAATAAATTAAAACACCCTTTTAATTTATTACCAATTCATACTGTTGTCCCAAATTGACATCTAGCAATGTCTCAGGGCAATACATGTGATGAAGAATGTCACGTGTTATAACAAAGTCAAGCTTGTTCGTTTACTGTGAAAACATAATCCTTTCGTCAATATGATCCAAGCAATTACGAGATATGCAAGTATGTCAATCTTGATTATTGATCATATCTTTCTTTCCACTATTAAGCTTATATTAGTCGAAAACTCTTTTTCGACTTCTGAGTATACATTGGCCAAGGATTTCGTCATCGACTTGATTGAATGAAATGCAGATCATAATCTATTACTATCTAAGAGTGACGAATTCTCTATTGGTCATTCATAACCTTCATACAATTCTTGACATATTCGAACGATGTCGTGTTAGTAGTCCTTGGCAAAGTAACATCCAACACTGTCAAAACATAACTGTCATCATACAAGGCACTATGAGGACCTCAAGTCAAAGGACCAATTCTACTACCGAACATTAAAATTTAGCCATTGACACTCAGATAGTTATCCATGTGGAATTTCTTAGCGATTCACCAATATTTTGTTCTATAACAAAATATCAATGTGTTCATCTAAGCGTCACGACACTTTAACTTGTGAGATCAGCTATTTAATTCTCAAGTAAGAAATGTCACACGTGGTAGTCTATCTATAATAACGATATTCGTATCTCGTTATTACTTACAACCATGAATTATTTAAGATCCAATTATATGTAATTTGTATCTCACAATCACAACTCTTTGTGATTAACAAATTAATGAAACTTGAATCTTCAGACTCTATTATTTAATATTATTCATCCAAATATTAATTTAAATAAATAATAGATCTTGCCAAAAATAAATACATTAAACATATGAAATGTTTTTACAACCTAAATCGATTGGATATAAAGTATAACACTTACACTATGTTTATGTTCGCCGATTACTTTTCTTTCCCTGGGCTAAAGTATTATCAATGAAAAAATGAAGTGGTTTTGGTGACTGGTAGAGTGGTTATTAGTTTGGGTAAAAGAGTGGCTACAAGCAGAGTTAATTTCATCTTTAAGGCCTGTGGACTTCCGTTACTTCCATCACGATTAATTAATTTTTATCTCCTTTTGTTGTTCTTATTTTTGTTTACCTTTTGTTCTACCTATCATTGTTTATCTCCCATCTCAAAGGAATATGAACAACAATTCTTGGGCTATAAGTTCTGTGATGAATCAAAAAATTAATATGATTTTACGTTTTCTTTTACTTTTTCATATTGCGTGATTAGGCTGCGTTAGATTATGTCATTTTTCCAAACCATTAAGTATTCGCACTAGTGTGTGTTTGTGTGTTAAGAGTTGGGGATGATCTGCACATGTTAAGGTAATGTGTGGGTCAAGCTTGAGGAAAATTGGTTGATACTGTTGTTTTCCGACATGTGTGGGGACCAACCTTGAATTCATTTACAAATGTCTTTTACACATATATCGTGTGCAGATTTTTTAAATATCCAATTAAAGCACAAGCTATTCAAGTTCTTTCAACTCTACCTTTTGACTACCCCAAGCTTTTCCTTAAAAAAATTACGATCTTTAAAATCTAATAAATTATATTTTCGTACTATAATTTGCTCATTTTTCATGGCTAAAAATAAAATAAAATAAAATTTGAATTCCGTTTTCAATGCCATGTATGTAAATTAGCTAGAAATTCAATGAACTTAATATCATTTTATATCATATCTATAGTATTTCTTATACAAGTTTTCCCGCCCAAATTTGCTTTTAAACCCAAATCATTAGTGGTGTACCGACCTATGATTGTCTAATATCATGCCCAAATTTCAAGCTCAAAAATAGTGAAATTGAATCTGAAATATGTAAGCAAATTTCTATACAACATCAACAATAAATAGAAAATATCATAAACCCTTCGAATTTATTACAACATAATAGAATTTTTTTTAATACGTTTTACAAATCATATTAATCTTCACGATTCTCCTATTGAGAATAAAATATATCGCCTTACCATTTTTTGAGTCATATAACATTTAAATAAGGCTAGTATACCTAAAAGGCCATTGAGAATAAAATTTATAATTTTCTACATTTAGTTATAGTTAATTTGATCAAAGTAAACTACAAGAATATAAATTAATATATGAAGAGCTCCTTCGACATAGTTTAAATATTTTAACTATATGAAATATCTATTTTCTAAATACAATTATGGGCATGTTCAGTAGTGATTTTGAGAATTGATTTTTTGAAAAAGTGAAGGCCACATGTGAGAGAAGGAGTAAAAGTTAAGGTTAGAATAGTGAAATAACGGTTAAAAAATCAATTTTTTGAGATGAAAAATCACTTCCAAACAGGCCTATTATTGAAATGACCAAATGGGATATCATGATATTCTTTTTATGTTCGCGCTTTCATGAGTATTATACTCACATTCTAGTTTTTTGTTTCACTTTAAAGAAGTAAGTCAAACTAATTGTATATTTCGATTCTCCAAATAAAGATTTTCATTTATATTTCAAAATCTTGAATTTGAAGCACGCCATGTGATAATATGAATTAGATGGGAGAATAAATTAAGCTAAAAATTTATTTGAGTTTCTTTTCTTTTTCTTTTTATTTATTTTATTTATTATCTTATGATTCCATGAATGAATTTACCAAACTCTCCAAAAGTCTTTTCGTAAGTATTATGTCCCAAGCTCAGTCAACCTTGGATATAAATGCTTTTTATATATAATTAATGCAATTTCATGACAGATATATTATTTAATTAATACTCAATTAAATTAAATAATAAAGTTCATAGATTCAAATATTAGTAATTTGTTATTCACAAAGAATTGTAATTGTGAGATACAAGTTACATTTAATTTAATCTTCAATCATCTGTGGTCGTAGTAATAACGAGATATGGATATCGTTATTATTGATAGATTATCAAGTGTGGCATTTTTTACTTGTAAAGTAAGTAGCTGATCTCGCAAGTTAGAATGTGGTGACACTTAAATGAACATGTAGATGTTTTGTTACAGGCAAAATATTGGAGACCCACTGGGAGACTCCACATGGATAACTATTTGAGTATCAGTGGTTAATATCTAACGTTCGGTAGTGAAATTGGTCATTTGACTTGAGGTCATTATAGTGCCTTATATGAGGGCAGTCATACTTTGATGATATTGGATGTTACTCTGCCAAAGGCTGCTAATACGACATCATTCGAGTATGTCAAGAATCATATAAAGGGCTTGAATGACCAATAAAGGATTTGTCACTCTTAGATAGTAGAAGATTATAATATACATTTCATTCAATTAAGTCGATAACGAAATCTTTGGACAATATGTACTCAAAAGTTGAAAAGGAGATTTCGACTAATATTGACTTAATAGTAGAATGAAACATATGATTGATAATCAAGATTGATACACTTCCATATCTCATAATTGATCGGATCGTATTGACGAATGAATTATAGTTTCACGGTGAACGAACAACGTTGATTTTGTCATATCACGTGATATTTTCCATCACATATATTGCCTTGATATATTTCTAGATGTCAATCTGGGACAGTGAATGTGAATTGGTGATAAATTAAAAGGGTACTTTAATTTATCAATTTTGATTAGATAAAAATAATAATTCATGTTGTCAGGCATCGTGATTCGGAACCTAATGTGTCATACCCAAAAGGAGAACTAAAAGACTGTTATTTACCAAGTAATTGATTTAACAAGCGTTGAATAAATTAATTAATTTGGTTGCTTATTAATAGGCTTGAATTAGTTAATTGGATTAATTAATTTGTGGACCAAATTTAATTAAATATTGGACCCGGTTAGGAGAAGGGCCAAGCCCGTTTGGAGTGATATAAATAAGTGGGTAGGGTTTTGAAATTAAAGAGATTTTTCATTATTCCGGCTAGCAAGAGAAAGGAAAACCTAGTTTTCTCATAATCTTGTTCCTTTCATTGGAGGTTAGACAATTAGATAGTTGTGGGTGGCATATCATGATTGTTGGAACAGAAGAACAACAAAAGAGTTTGCAGAATTAATGAAATGTACAATTTCTATCTAAACATAAAGTAGAACCTCAGTGGGAATTGAAATTTGTTTTATTTTTCGCTGTACATGATTAAATAAATTCCCAATAGTGGTATTAGATCCTACTTTTTATTTGTTAGAAATTATTTTGCATCTTAGAACAATTAAAAAGTTAATTGTTCTTATTGCTAGCAATTAAAAATAATATTTCATCTTGAAGATCTGATTTGAAAAGAAAATAATTTTTTTTAATTAAAAAAAAATGGATCTGAGCTGTGGCTGATAGCAACCACCGCCGCTTGACTGGCGACGCACAGCGACGTTGGACAGCACTACACACGATAGCACTGGGCACCAATTGTAGCAACGCAGCAGCGTGTAACGCTGCTAGGCACTGCAGCCATCCAGTGCAGTGCGCCACCAGTACGATTTGATGGAAGGGAGAACGTGCCGATCGTTACTGGCAAGTTTTCTCATTCTACTACAATTAGTGTAATTGCGAGCCCGTGCCTGCAATTACAAAATGACGGGTGATTGTGCAATTTTAACTACAGGGGACACTATGCAATTTTTGAAACTTCGAGGGCCACCTACAATTAAAGATTTCAGTGGTCAAGTTTGTAATTTTAAAATGGAGGGCCTTCTTGCAATTTGAGATTTTGGGGGGCTTGTTAATAATTTTTAAGTGGGTCAAATTGCAATTTTCAAAATGAATTTTTAATTTAAGTATTTAAATGGTTTTAAATTAGATTTTCAAATGCATTTGACCTAAAATTTAAATTTTGACCCATTTAAAGTTTTATTTAAAATTGACAACTTTTTATATTTTTGTTAAAATTGGATCTTAACTTAAATATTAAACTTTGACCCTAAATTAAATTTTATTTTATTTTGGAGTTTTATCCTAAGTTAAAATGTTAATTTAATCTAAATTAGTGTTAGACTCTAATTTAGTATTTAATTAAAAATTAATTTTAACTAATTATTCACCCGAATATGTTCTTGAAATTAAAGTTGGACTCAAATTTGACATTTAATTAAAATTTAATTTTAATTAAATTGTTTCACCTTAAATTTTTTTGATATTTAACTAAATTTTAATTAAATAAGTTCAGCTTGAATCTTGGGATTGGAGTTGAACTCTAAGTTTGTTATTTGATTAAATTCAACCGCCTTAAGTTTTTGAAATTAGAATTGGACTCTAATTAGAAATTTAATTAAAATTTGATTTTAATTAAACAGTCTCGCCTGATAATTGTAGAATTAGAGTCTAGAGTTTGGTATTTAATTAAAATTTGATTTTAATTAAATATGCTTGCTAATTAAATTAATTTTTTTAATATGATTAATTAATTATTTAATTATTCCAAACCATTTGTCTAAATTAGTTTAAACGACTTTAATTGCTAGAAACTTGAAACATATTTGTATATAATATTAGATATTATATAGGAGAACATTTATGTGACAAATATTTATTAGTGGATAATTATGACTCGACCATGTGAATGTGTTGAATGGTTAATTTTATTCTCGTCGTTTTATGAGCCTGCGATCTCTTAATTTTTTTGGACCTACAAGTCGGTTATTGTTGTTACTGTTATAGGCCAACGAGCTCTTAATCATTTGGTTCTGCAAGTCTGTTATTGATATTGTTGTTGGGAATCTACTTAAACATGTGCAGTGGAAATTAAAACAAATTTTGATTCCCACCAGGATTCATCTTTGTGTTTAGATAGAAATTATGATAAAAGTCATACATTTATCTACACATACACACTCCTTTGCTTTTTTCTGGTTCCAACGATTTTGATTCGCCACCCCAATTGTCCAGCCTCCAACGGTGATCTACACAAAGAACAAGATTGTAGGATTATGATTTTTCTTGTATTAGCAAGAATAATGAATTCTCTACAGTTTTTAAAAACCCTAATCATATTTATATAAGCCCGAACGGGCATGGCATGGCCCGATCCAATATTTAATTAATTTATTTAATTAAATTCAGTCCGTGAATTACTTAATCCAATTAATAAATTCAGGCCTATAAATAAGCAACCCAATTAATTAATTTATCCAACAGTTGTTAAATTAATTAATTGACAAATCACAATCTTTCAGCTCTCCTTTTGTGTGCGACTCATCAGGTTCCCGATCATGATGTCTAACGATGTGAAATATTATTTTGATCTAATCAAAATTGATAAATTAAAACATCATTTTAATTTATCACCAATTTACACTCGCCGTCCCAGATTCACATTTAGCAATGTGTCAGTGCAATACATGTAATGAAAAATGTCACGTGGTATGACAAAACTAAACTCATTCGTTTACCGTGAAACTATAATCCCTCCGTCAATATGATCCGATCAATTACGAGATATGGAAGTGTGTAAATATCGATTATCGATCATATCTTTCACTCCACTATAAAGTCAATATAAGTCAAAAACTCCTTTTCGACTAATGAGTACACCTTGGAAAATGATTTTGTTATCGACTTAATTGAATGGAATGCAGATCATAATCTCTTACTATCTAAGAGTGACGAATCCTCTATTGGTCATTCACAACTTTCATACGATTCTTGACATACCTAAATGATGCAGTATTAGCGACCCTTGGTAGAGCAACATCCAACACCGTCAAAGCATGATCATCCTCATATAAGGTACTATGACGACCTCAAGTCAAAGGACCAATTCCACTACCAAACGTTAGACATTATCCGTTGACACTAAGATAGTTATCCATGTGGAATCTCTCGGCAGGTCTCTAATGTTTTGTTCTATAAAAAAAATCCATGTGTTCATTCAAGTGTCACCACACTTTAGCTTGTAAAATCAGCTACTTACTTCATAAGCAATAAATACCACACATGATGGTATATCCATAATAACGATATTTGTATCTCCTTATTATTTACGACCGCGGACAATTTAAGATTCAATCATATGTAACTTGTATCTTACAATCACAATTCCTTGTAATTAACAAATTATGAAAATTTGAATTTACGGACTCTATTATTTAATTTAATTGTATATTAATTAAATAATAGATCTGCCATTAAATTGCATTAATTATATACTAAAAGTATTTATATCTATAGTTGATTGGACTTAGGGCATAACACATACAATTGTTACTATGGGCCTGTGAGTCCAATTTTATTTAGGTCTGCATGCCAACTAGTATCGGATATAGGTTTTGGTTGGAATAATTGAAGACACAAGAAGAGGGGGAAACCATGGAGATGGTGCATTGATACTGATTCAATGTAATAACCCCTAGGAATTGAACAACTAATTTTCCTTATGGCTTGGGTAGACTCGAAAGTAAAAATCCATAATTGTCCACACTATTATGATATATATGTTTATTTGTATAATAGACATATAATAAAATATATACGATTGTTACGATGAGATGTTTGTATGAAAAACCCCTCATTGAAATATTAAGTCAAATTATTATTCACCTTCTATCATTATTGTGAAAAACTAGAGTTCCAAATCGTCTCGACTTGTTAAGTACACTCAAGAGTAGTCTATTAGAAATATGTTTGACACTATGAAATATTAGATATTTCTGAATGATGAGTCCGACTTTACTAAAGTTTATGTTTTGTTGAGTACACTCAAAGAGATAAATTTTAGAGGCATCTTAAGCCAGCACATAAGATGTACGAAGACAATGAGTAGTCAACTTAATTATCTGAGAATTGTATGGAGATACAATTGATAATAGTATCTATCCAAATATTTTATTAAGGCTTGTTGAGTACATTCAAGGTCTTGATATAACAAATGGGATCCCAACTCACTAGGAGTCAAGCATGGATTCCATAAATTTATATGAGGGGGTTATAAATTTGAGTTAAACGGTTGGTGCATAATTAATTTAGCAAAAGTTTATGTTAAATTAATTGATGCATTTTATATATTATTCTTTTCCTTTTCATCATATTTATTGAATCATGAGTAACCATGTGTATTTGAGAGGCATATTGGATGCCAATAAGCAAGTTAGATTTTTTTTATTGGCACTGCAATCTGAGAATTGTTCTCAGACATGAGAAAATTGGACAGGTGCTTGAGTACTACTTTCCACATACACCTGATGGTGACTCGATTAAGGATGGGGTGACTGTTATAATAAACCCAATGATGTTGATAGTATTGCAAATATGTGATGCTAGCAACTATATCACTTGAGTTACGAAAGCAACATGAGAGTATAGATGCTACCACATGGTTTTTCATTTCAAAGAGTTGTATGATAATAATAATCATCTGTGGAAGGATATGATATTTCCAGGCAACTATACCGGTGAAAAATGACAGAGGAATTTTCAATCAGTGCTCATGTATTGAAGATAATTTGCATCGAGAAGTTATCTCAGTTGAATTCAATCATGAACCATGAACTAAATGTTGACTTAGTTCTGCAATCTCTGTCAGAGAGTTATTTATACTAATCATGAATTATGATTTAAATAAGCTCGAATGCACATTCATTGGGATGCTTTACATGTTTAAGACTGTTAAGCCCAATATTAGAGTTAGTAGCGGGCAAGCCATTGATTCCTCTATAGTTATTAATAGGAAGTCTAAAGGGGTTTGAGAAAGCGGTTAGGGATATATTTTATACGCAAAAATAGAAACATGAAGGTTCGTTATGATTTGTAAAACGTATAAAGAAAATTCTATCTATTGTAATAAATTCGATGGGTTTCAGATATTTTCTATTTATTAATGTTGACGCTGTATAATACACTTGCTTATATATTTCAGATTCAATTTCACCCTTTTTAAGCTTGAAATTTGGGCATGTGACTGACAATGGACATAACATTGGATAATTCTAGGGTGAATTCTGCTTACAGTCGTTACTTGTACGCCACTAATGATTTGGGCGTAAAATTTAACTAATTTGAGTGGGAAAATGTGTCTAAAAATGCTATAGACGTGATATAAAAATGATGTTACCTCTAAACTTTATTGAATTTCTAGCAAATTTATGATGTACATGACGTGAAAATGGAACTCAAGTTTTTGTTTTAGCCATGCATAATGAACAAATTATAGTAGGAAAATATAATTTATTAGAATTTTAAAGATCGAAAATATTCACTTTGATGCATTTCAATTTTATTTCCTTTTTACATTTTTTTTCTTTTTTCCGGATTTTTATGATTTTCAAAGATAGATATCACTAGATATTGTAGGCAACCCTCTTTTTTGATAGATTATCTATTAAACATTTATGACGAATAGGGCCACATTACTAAAGACTTGCTTCATACTATGTTATAGTTAACTTTCTCTTCTGTGTCATGGTTAGTACAATATCTTCCACTTTTTGGGACAATAATAAGAATCGACGAATAGTAAAGTTAATATGTTATTAATTTTGTATGGATTTAATCGCCCCCAAGTTAATCTAAATGGGTTTTCAGTATTGTTATGACTAGGGTGATTAGTGTAATAATGAATTTTTATGGTCCTAAAGACTCCAATGTGATTAATTTGTACAACTAATTTCAAAGTTGTTTATAGGTAAAATAAAGAATGAAGTCTAGCATCAAGTACAAAATAATGAAATTCAAGAGTTTGCAAGAATGGTTTCAAATTTTGATAACAGATATATCCAATAATATCATTGGATATGAATTATTTCGCCTAAGTCACATATCCAAGCAAGCATAATGAAGCTAAATTATTTTTTCTCTCAAAACTAAAACTGGATTAAACACGCTAAAGGAATTTATGCAAATTAAATTGGAATGAAGCCTATATTTTCCTCAATGTAGGCTTATGAAGCCCAAACCCATGATAAAAGAGAGTAATTTTAGGCTCGTGGGATAAGTACTGTACGATAGAATTCGCCTTGAAACTTGTATAATCATTTTATTTTCCAATATCCTCCTTCAAAAGGGATTTTTGTTATTTGTGCCAATTTTTCCTACAATTAAATTTATAAGTAACATTAAAAACTAATTAATAATAATATTGAAAAAATAAATATTTCAAATAAATGAACTACGTATTAAATCTACCTTAATTCAATGAGATAAGTTGGTGGTTGTGTGAATTTGAGATTAAATTATGTTAAAGGGGGAGAATTTCAAAATTTTGAAGTGAAAACTTATTATAATTTAAATAAAAAATTACTTATTGTTGTAAATGGAAAGTCCATTAAAGTTTATTGGTGAATGACATTTGTACCCCTGTAGTCCTAGAAATTATTACCATTGTATCCTTGATTCTTACCTATAAATATAGGGCTTTAGTTTTCAATAATACACACAAAAATTTTATTGAGTTTTTTCTATTCTCTTTGAGTTTTCTTTATTCTCTTTTCCTCTCATTTTATAACACGTTATCAGCACGAAACTCTTAGAAGGTAGTAATTTTTTTTCATAATCATCTATCACGTATATCAAAATTAATTTAATAATACGTAAATTATACATATACATATGTTGAATTTGCAATACGTGATCTCATCTTTCTCGATCATTATGTTTTCTTGGTACCTCTGTTTGAATTAATTAACATTTTTTCCTTTACATCAATCCACGTGCATTTTTATGGGAATATATTTATGTTAAATCAATTGATATGCATTAATACATGTTCCTATACCCTCCTTATATTTAGATTTGCCCTTTACGTTCTACACATGCTTATAATTTATTTTTTTTGTTTAATTGTTCAATGTTCTTTGTAAGCAAGCTTCAATTCCAGATCTCTATTTTGACTGATTCCATATATATATATATAATATACAATTAACAAATAACTGTACTCAACTCATCTTTTCTCTCAAATCCATTGGTTTCTGCAAATTTCATCCATAATTGGTTAATACTAATTCAATTCTTTTAATTGCACATAATTAGAATTACATGCCATAATATGTGAATATATTTCTACATGTCACCAATTTTTTTTTTTTGTGTTTCACTCGACTCACGTTATTAATTCAAAATAACGTTTTACATATGTTTCTATATTAATTAATGGTGAGCAATTTGATGTATTATCATTTTTTTTGTTTAGTTATGAAACATTACATTAAACTTATTTTTAATTGTTGTTGCTCCTCAAGTAGCACAACATTATAATTAATATTCCAAAAGAATATTAATCATAGATCTATTCGTTGTTGCTCCAGAAGTAGCACAACATTATAAGAATATTATTTGCTCCTGAAGAACATAAATTATAACTCTCAATATTCCAGAAGAATATTGACATATTGCACTTGAAGAAATAATAGCAAAATATAATGTGCTCCAGAAGTAGCATATGTTTCGAAGAACATATTATTTCAAATTAGTGTTTATCTCTAGAGGAAAACACGTAACTTAAAATCATGTTGATATTGGGTATTTGATTAACATGTGATGATTAATCATATTTTTCGAAACTAATTGTATTTTTTTTATTGTGTAGTTAAACAAATGGCAAATATTACGAAACTTGAGTTTGCTACACTTGACATATCTGGTAAAAATTATCTGTCATGGATACTGGATGCTGATATCCATCTCGTCTCAAAGGGTCTGGGAGACAAAATAAAAGAAAGAAACAATGAATCCCTACAGGATCGTGCAAAAGCACTCATTTTCCTCCGTCACCATCTTCACGATGGATTAAAAATTAAATATCTCATTGAGAAAGATCCATAAGTTCTTTGGAAAAAGTTAACTGAAAGATTTGATCATCAGAGGACTATAGTCCTCCCCAAAGCCCGTTATGAGTGGATGCACTTTCATTTGCAAGACTTTAAAATGGTTAGTGAGTACAATTCTGAATCGTTCAGAATATGTTCAAATTTGACTTTGTGTGGAGAAAAAATCACCGATGAAGACATGTTGGAAAAAACTTTCTCCACCTTTCATGCTTCGAATGTGCACCTGCAGCAGCAATATTGTGAGCGTGGTTTCAAAAAGTACTCAGAACTTATATCTTGCCTACCAGTTACTGAACAAAATAATGAATTGTTTTGATGAAAAATCATGAATTACGTCCAACTCATTTTGTACCATTGCCTGAAGCAAATGGTACTACATTATCTGAATCAAATACAATATCAAGATAAGGACGTGGATGCAGACGTGGACGTGGACACGGATTTAAACGTGGACACAGACACGGACGTATACGTGGAATAAATCATGAAAGAAATAATCAACAAAGTTATCAACAACAAGGGAATAAATTCAAAAGGCACAAAGCAAACGAGAGTGACAAATCTAAAGAGAAGCATGAAGAAAGTTGCTTCAGATGTGGAATTAAAGGGCATTGGGCATGTACGTGTCGTACCTCAAAACATCTTGTGGATCTCTACCAAAGATCAATCAAGGGAAAAGAAAGATTGGAGACTAATTTTGCTGATTATGATGATCCAATTGATGTGACTCATTTGGATGTCTCTAATTTCTTTACCGATCCAAATGGAAATATTGACCATTTGGTTGAGGGTGGTGTGATAGAAGATATAGATTAATTTACTAGTATTTCTTTCGTTTTAAAAATTCAGTCTAAAATATATTTTTACTTTTCTACAAAAAAAAAATTAAAAAAAATAAAACTTTATTATGCACAGTTTATTTCATGATATTAAGTAATATTTACTTCTTTAAATCTAAATTCAAGTTTTTTTTAAAAAAATTTGTTTATTTTGTTATATTTATAGATTCATGATGGATAGTCAAGACAACTGTTTAATTGATAGTGCAACTACACATACTATTCTTCAAGACAAAAAAAACTTTTTGGACTTAATATTAACAGAAAATACTGTTAACACGATATCGGGTACGTCGAATATCGTTGAAGGCTCCGAAATAGCTTGTATTATTTTACCAAATAATACAAAATTATATATTGACGATGCATTTTATTCTAGCAAATTTAGAAGAAATTTGCTTAGTTTTAAAGATATTCGCTACAATGAATATCACATTGAGACGATGAAAGAAAATAATGTTGAATATCTTTGCATCACTTCTTTTGTATCTGGCAAGAAGCAGATAAAAGAAAATTTTCATGCATTCCCGTCTGGCATGTATTTTATATTTATAAAAATGGTCGAATCAATTAGGGTTACAAACTAGAAGTTCGTTGATTCAAAATGTTTTGTACTTTGGAATGATCGACTTAGACATCCAGGAGCCAAAATGATGCGTCGAATAATAAACAACTCACATGGACATCCTTTAAAGAACCAGAAGATTCTTTTATCTAATGATTATCCATGTATAGCTTGTTTGCAAGGCAAATTAGTCATTAGACCTTCAACTACAAAGGTCAATATTGAATCTCCAACTTTTTTGAAAAGAATACATGGAGATATATGTGGGCCAATACACCCACCATGTGGACCATTTCGTTACTTTATGGTATTAATTGATTCTTCTACAAGATGGTCACATGTTTGCCTACTTTCAACTAGGAATGTAGCATTTGCTAGACTACTCGCTCAAATCATAAAATTGCGAACACAATTCCCCGATTACACAATCAAGACCATTCGTCTTGACAATGATGGTGAATTTAGATCACAAGCATTTAATGATTATTGTATGTCAATTGCGATTGAAATTGAACATTTAGTTGCACATGTTCATACACAAAATGGTTTAGCGGAATCATTTATTAAACGTCTACAACTTATTGCTAGACCATTACTTATGAAAACAAAACTTCCAACTTCTATTTGGGATCATGCCATATTACATGCTGCATCATTGGTTCGTATAAGACCAACTGCTTATCATCAATATTCACCTTTGCAACTTGCATTTGGTCATGAACCTGATATTCCTCATCTACGGGTTTTTGGTTGTGCTGTCCAAGTTCCTATTTCACCCCGACAACGTACTAAAATGGGTCCCTAACGAAAACTTGGGATTTATGTGGATTTTGATTCACCATCTATTATTAGATATCTTGAATCTTTAACGGGTGACTTATTTACTGCACGTTTTGCAGATTGTCATTTTGATGAAATGACTTTCCCAACTTTGGGAGGAGAAAAACTACATCCTGAAAAACAAGATAGAATTTCTTGGAATGAGACAACTCTATCTCACTTTGATCTCCGCAGCAATCAATGTGAACAAGAGGTTGAAAAAATCATTCATTTGCAAAGAGTTGCAATTCAACTACCTGATGTATTTATTGACACGAGAAAAGTGACAAAGTCATATATTCCAACAAAAAATAATGTCCATGCAGGACAATCTGCTGTGGCAAATGAATCTCAAATATGCCAGAAGCGCGGTCGACCAGTTGGTTCAAAAGACTCTATACTTCGAAAAAGAAGAGTACAGGAGAAAAACCAACCAAGAACTTTAGAAAAAATTACATTAGAAAAGATTGATCAATCAAATATTGAATGTACGGTTCCTGAAAAACTAGAGGTGTCCGAAAGTAATGAGATCTTAATAAATTATATGATATCTCATAAATTATGAGAACGGAATAATATTGTTATAGACAATATTTTCGCCTTTAACATGGCTCTTGATATTATGCAAAATGAAGATCCTGAACCACAGTCTGTTAATGACTGTCGAAATAGAAATGATTGGCCAAAATGGAAAGAAGCCATACACGCAGAATTGAATTCTTTGGAGAAACGAAAAGTGTTTTGACTAGTAGTTCGAATACCTGAAAATGTAATCCCTGTTGGATACAAATGAGTTTTTGTACGAAAAAGAAATGAGAATAATGAAATTACAAGATACAAAGCCCGACTAGTGGCTCAAGGTTTCTCCCAAAGATCGGAAATTGATTATGAGGAAACATATTATCCCGTAATGGATACCATCACTTTTAGGTTCTTAATTAGTTTGACCGTATTACAAGAGCCCGATATGCGCCTTGTGGATGTAGTAACTGCCTACCTATATGGTTCACTTGACAGTGACATATATATGAAAGTCTCTGAAGGATTTAAGTTGCCAGGATAAATGATACATGTCAAAGAACTATGTTCTCAATTAAATTGCAAAAATCATTATATGGATTGAAACAATCCGGACGCATGTGGTATAATTGCCTTAGCGAATATTTGTTGAAAGAGGGTTATAAAAATGACGATATCTGCTCATGTGTTTTCATAAAGAAAACAAATATTGGATTTGCAATTGTGGCAGTTTATGTTGATGATTTAAATTTTATTGGAACTCCTGAAGAGCTCAACAAAATTGCAGATTATTTGAGAAATGAATTTGAGATGAAAGATTTGGGGAAAACCAAATTTTGTCTTGAATTGCAAATTGAACATTTTCCAGGGGGATTATTTGTTCATCAATCTACTTATACAGAAAAAGTCTTGAAATGCTTTTATATGGATAATGCACATCCATTGCCATCACCTATGGTTGTTCGATCACTTGATGTGAAAAAAGATCCATTTCGTCCACTTGAAGATGGAGAAAATATTCTTAGTCCTGAAGTACCATACCTTAGTGCAATTGGAGCATTAACTTATCTTGCAAATTGGACTCGACCTAACATAGTTTTTTCTATAAATCTCCTTGCAAAATATAGCTCTACTCCAACTCAAAGGCATTGGAATGGTGTTAAACATATTTTTCGTTACCTAAAAGGTACGATTGATATGGGACTGTTTTATTCTCAAAAGTCAAGATCTGCTTTAGTGGGATATGCAGATGCAGGTTATCTCTCCGATCCACATAAAGCTAAATCACAAACAGGATATGTATTTATACATGGAGGAACAACTATATTATGGAGATCTGTGAAGCAATCCTTAACAACAACATCCTCAAATCATTCTAAGATTATTGCAATCCATGAAACATGGCGAGAATGTGTATGGTTGAGGAATATGACCCATCATATCCAATCATCATGTGGATTGACTTCGGCAAAAGATAGTCCAACAATTTTGTTTGAAGATAATGCATCTTATATCGCACAACTCAAGGGAGGCTATGTCAAAGGCGACAGGAAGAAGCATATTTCTCCAAAATTCTTTCATACACATGAACTTCAGGAGAATGGGGACATTGATATTCAACAAATTCGCTTAAGTGATAATGTGGCTGATCTATTCACAAAAGCGCTGCAACATCTACATTCAAGAAATTAGTTCATGAGATTGGAATGCGTCGACTCAAAGATTTTCAGTGATCAACATCAGGGGAGTAGCTATACTCTTTTTCCTTCGCTTAGGTTTTGTCCAATTGGGTTTTCCTAGCAAGGTTTTAATGGGGCAGCATTTAATTTTAATACTCTAAAATAACTGTACTCTTTTTCCTTCGTTTGATTTTTTTTTTCCATTGGGTTTTTATCAAACAAGGTTTTAATGAGGTACATATTTTGTAATATGTTATTCAAGGGGAAGTGTTGTAAATGAAAAGTCCATTAAAGTTTATTGGTGAATAACATTTGTACCCCTGTAGCCCTAGAAATTATTACCATTGTATCCCTAATTCTTACCTATAAATATAGGGCTTTGGTTTTCAATAATACACACAAAAAGTTTATTGAATTTTCTCTATTCTCTTTGGGTTTTCTCTATTCTCTTTTCCTCTCATTTTATAACACTCATGTATATATTACTTTTTTTTTCTATGTAAAAGGTGCTTATAAGTTTTAAGAATTGTTTTCAATATTTTTCTATTAAATCGTATTCAAACGACAAGTGAATATATGAGTTTTAATATCATTCCCACACAGAATAAGTGTTATCTATCAGTTTTTATCGTAATACAGCTTTAATCAAATTAATGTGGTTGACCTATTTAAAAATTCAAGATTTTAAGTTATATTAATTTATACTAAAGTGTTTGTGTGTAGTCTAACTAATCTCATTGGTAGATATTTATGGAATTAGTTGGTAAGGAATCCCAAATTTACTTATGTCAATTCAATGTCATTCACCCCTTCTTAACAATCGAATTAATCAATTTTTAAGTAGTAATCTCTCTCGGGAAAAACTAGAAGATTTCATATTAACCAATTTTAGCGTGTAATCTTTCTCAAGCAAAACTAACATTATTCGCCTAACCGAATTTATGATATTTCTTTTTCTATGTAAACTCATACTCATGTAAAAGCATTCAATTGTAGGAATTCAATCATGATTGCATAGGCTATGTTCACCTCTCGATCTCTTACAACACCTACCACTTATTGCATGAGCAGAACAAATAAATTGACTCTCGATTTGAATATTGTCCTTGAATTAAAAAATTGGTGATCAAATATTTAAATGTCAACTAAACACAAATAAGAAACTAACACATAATCAAAGTTGCATGAAATCAATTTAATTAAGCAAATGTTAACTTAACATATATCATTCATCCTAACAACCATTTATTTATCCACTCATAATTGTTGAATTAAAAACGAAAAGGATTAAGAACAATCAATTCAGTACAATAAAGGGAAAAAAAAAATCCAAGTAATTGTTGTCAGTTGGTATCCAATTTCCAACAATTGATTTTCAAACTCTTCTTGGCTGATCGTAAATCTCACAGACAATTGTGTTCTTCAACTTTCAAATCCCAAATTGAAATGCAAATCCTGATTATTCAATATATTTGAGTGTGTAATTTTGCATCAAGACTCTCTCTCTCTCTCAAATTAAAAATTCCTATTTATTAACCTCAATTTAAGTCTACAATAAAATTTTAAAGTTAATAGGTGACTATGATATTAGTCCCATCATAATATTTTAAATTGCCGGAATTTATACTTTCACTTGTAGCATTTGGTCCATGTTTTGTTTCTTTTTTTGCATTGATTAAGTCCTCAGATATTGCATTTGAGGTCCTTCAACTTTGAACCATAACTCCTTGCTCCTGAGTTCTAGAATATGTCCAACTTTAATCATTTTCAATCAACTATCATTCATTTTCATCCATTTCTCATCCATTAGTATTGAGTTTTATCCTAAAACAATTGATAAAAAAGCATAACTACATATCAAGCTCATAATATTCACCCTCAAAGGCTACTTTGATAGCCATGATAAGTGTAACATTTACGCTTATTAATTATTTCAGTAGTTGAATGACAATTTTCTTACTTTTTTCTTTAGATATTCAATGTCTATGCTTTAAGCCATTAAATTGGAAGGAATGAAAGTATCTACCTATTTTCAAAGAACGACTTATAATCCTCTCTTACAACCACTTGCCACCTTTAGGCTTTGGTTAAATAGAGTAATTTAATTCATGAGGTAAATTATTATTTCATGACAAGAACGTGGGATGGGATGAATTTGCAAATTATTCTCAAATATAATTATTAAATCTGGGCTAAATTGAGCAACGTGGCTCGAGAAAAAAACCACCCTGATACTAAAATAAGTACTTTGCTCAGTTGGACTAACTAGTAACCTCTCAAATTAGAACTGATGTAGTTGAGCAGTTAATTAAAACCTTCGCCTGCAACATCGATAAATCGCTTATATATGGTCAAATTTTATTTTCAACCACCCATTCCAATATATCCACAAGTATTATCCACTAATTATTTCTATCAATTTATGATTAAATTGTTCTTCCGATACACTGGCTAAATTGCAAATTAGTCCAAGCATACTAGAGAAACTAGACTACATCAACATATCAATTCTATGAGTGGCTATAATAATTTGCTTGACTAAAGATCTATTCCTATCAAAATCAAACTTGGAACTCTTTATTATCTTTTAGTTTATTCGAGTTCAATACGTTGAAGTGAATACAGAAAATTAAAAAAGATAAATGTAATTTAAAATCTATCAGTTGTTCAATAAGAGGTGACTCAAACAAGTTTGGAGTCCTAGACAAAATATTTATGGGGGTCCTTTCAAGAATAATCATAAAAAGTTGAATAGAAAACGATAATGAATTGAATCATCAACTGCATCACATGAAATTCAAAATTTATTACTGACTCAAATGACATTACCAAAAATAAATCCCATTAGTGACCATCAACACATATGCGTTTATGATTATCGATGGCGATTTTGTCAGCAATCACTGATGGTACTTCCCTCTGTAATTGCTACCAATGAAGTACTTATTATTTCTTCACTTTTATTTTTTAATATTTCGTTAATAAGTTAAAAAAATTTTAATAAAAAAAAAGTAAAAGAAGAAATGTTGAAGATCAGCGACAAAAACATCTTTGGTGATTGTTGACAACATCATGGATGATATAACCATTGATAATGACTGATGTGTATTGGTTATCACTAATGGTATTGCTATTAGACCAATGTTAATTTTCTTCAGTAAAGTCAGAAATTTTGTTAGTGATTCTTTTTACCTTTTTTTTTTTTTAATTATTTTGAATAAAATTCTCTAAAATTTAGGACCTTGAAGAAATGTGAGCCCTTAGGCAATCATCTCATTTGAATAAATAGTTGACGTATTTTTTCATGCCTAACTTGAGTTCTCTCAATATATATTCCTCTAAACTATCTCCAATGGGAACCCAATTTATCTACTAACCAGGTTTAATGATATCATATTATGTTATCGTTAAAATAATATTCTTTAATTTATGTGTCAAATAAAGCATTTCGTCAAATAAAGCATTTCTTAACAACTGTACCTAAATTTTAATAATCAAAATACCTACAAATATGTTATTTTAACCTTTTTATAATGTGGCAAGAAATTGTTAGAAATCGACAGCATATAATTCTATGCAAAAACACAAATCAGACATATGCATTATCGAAGGGCAAATATGTTAAGAAACATAATTAGATTTATAGTAGTATCATATATAGAGTTTATGTTATTATTGGAAAAAATTATACAATACCACGTATCGTATATTGACATGTTTGATACAATATTAATAAATTTTGCACATATCTGTCTTCCTTAATGTGTTCCAATAGGGTACCAACCACTATAAGTTTCATGCATTATTAAAATTATTACAATACTACAGATCTTATTAACTGCAGGTCTCAAATTTGTGATTATTCCACAATAAAAAAATATAGCCTCGAGAAACATGAAAAAGATAAAGATTACACATCATAAACCCTCTTTTACAAGTCTTGTTTAAGGTACCTCTAACATAATATTATAAAAATAACACAAATCGAATTTATAAATGGGTAAATAGATTACACAATACGGCAAATGATAATTTATAAACCCCAAAATAATAGTGTCATAAGAAGCATGAATAAGATTATAACCGTAGCAATCAAATTCATGATGTCAATAAATAAGACTATAATAAATCAGATTTATAACAAAAATAAATAAATAATATTAGACGTCACCCCAAATCCTATATATAGCTTCCACATTACTCTATACCTTCAAGAAAACATGAATTTCTTCAAATTTCAGTTGCCCGTACTTCTCCTGATTCTCCTCGCATACAACCCTATAGTATATTAAAAAAAAATTAATATAAACATCATTAATGATTTAGATAATCCACTAACTCTCAAATGCCATGTTCCAGGCCGTTGGATTCCAAAGATAGTTGGTATATCACCTCGTGAAGGTGTTGCCAGGTTTAGTGTTGACACGGAGAACAAAAATCCCCATATTTACGCCCAAATGGATACCAATAGTTTTGATTACGGTCTCATGATCATTATTAATATGGAAAGAGATTGTAAGGAATGTGCTGATTCTGAACGTGGGTGCTTTTGGAGAGTAAGACAAAGTGGATTATATCAATTGATTAATGAAGAATGGGTTTTGAGAGATTACTTGCAAGGGGATTGATAAAAGAGAAATGGAGTTCTAAGAATTTGCAGGGAAATTATAGCAGTTTTCGTTAATGAAGACAACATGTTTTTTACTTGCAGTTTTTCATTTCTTTGTTTGATTAATGAGTTGAGTAAAAAAGGAACTTGTTTGAAATTAGGGTTAAAAACTGAGTACATCAACAAACTTTCAAAATATAATTAACAAACTCATTTTTAGTATAAATGGTGACCAAATTCTCTAAATTATGACCATTTTGGCCCCCTATTTTTAGCACCATGGTGTTAAAACATAGGTTTAAGTAGCACTAATGTGGCATTAAATGGGAGGTATAACTAAATGAATCACTTAATTCTATCTTTCATAGAGCATATCACTTAGCACCACCTAAACTGGTTTAGATAGCATTCTTTTTATTTTTTAAAACTCCTTGTTCATCAAACTCATTTAACCATGTATTCCATGAGATCAATATTTTTTATCAACTTTTCAACCATCTATTTAATTAACTTCTAAAATTTACAAGAACTATGATTTTCAATGAAACCAAACAGGGGCTATGTCACTGACCATATATGTGTTAATTGATTTAACAATTTTGTGTTTTATGGTGAAACTTGTCTAGCAAACAAAAATGACTAGAGCTCAAAAGTCTGCAATTAACTCAGAGTTTATTGAAACTTTTAGTATCAAAATGAGTGTTCTAAAACCAAAATGTGATGTAGACTAGATGTTCTCTATGTCATTAAAATCATCTCACCAAAGCCATCAAAGCAATGTGACATAGGAGTGTTAGGTCCAATATTGTAATTGACAATTTCGTGAACAAAAAGGACTTAATTGATAATGTGTAAAAAGTCAAGGACATGGGGTGCAATTTTGTATAGATGGTAAAGGCTAAGGTTTTACTTTGGAACAAGGTAGAAGACTCGTCGGATTTTCTCTAGTTGCTCGCCAAGTTATTGCTCGAGCATTAAAAATAGAGAGCTCGTCGATTGCTTGTCGCCCTTACGTCACTCGAGTGAAAAGTCATCACTCAAGTGACAGTGTCATGTGACCAACCCATAGGTCGCAATTTAAAGAGCTTTAAATGGCCCATGATACCTATTTGCCCCCTAGTATAAATACAAGAGTCTGGGATGTAAAATTCGTGGTTGCTAGATTATGCCTTCACTTGTACATATCTTTATAACATCATTTAGAGATCCAAGGAGAGCTTCATGCATTGAATTCATTTGATTGGTCTTGTGATCTAGCAACTAAATTTTCGAAAAAGATCAAGGTTCGTGAATACAAAAAACTATGCTTTCTTAATCTTTTGAGGAAGGGACTCTCTCATTGGGGGATTAAGAGATGTGAACTCAAGTGCAACGAAAAGCACAATAACAAGCGATTTTTGGTGTTCCACATGGGAAAGACATTCAGTGTAAGACCAGGAGGTTGGAAGTAGACAGTAAATTGGGTTACAGGAGGTACATCAGGAGGTTTAGCATGAGGCTAGAAGTATCTACTGTTATGAAGAACTTCTAGTTATTTTCAACAGCAACTCCAGACTTTACGAATATTGGATTTTTGATACAGCTTGCACATTTTACATGAGTCTTAATCGAGATTGCTTTTCAACATATGAAACAATTTCCAAAGGTGCTATGATAATGGGAAAGTGTACATTGTAATATAGCTAATATTGGAAAGATCTTAATTAAGATGTTCGATGGTACTATTAGAATATTTGGCGACGTGGGAGATGTTTCAGATTTAAAGAGAAATCATATCTCCTTGCACACTTTTAATTCAAAAGGATACAACTATACTAGTGATGGTGGAGTCCTGAAGTTTAGTAAAGATGCCTGTATCATGATAAAGAGACAGAGAATGTTTGTCCAGTCATATGTCTTGTAAGATTCTATAAAATCTATTAATACAAATCAGTAGAAATTAAACACAAAAGTCGAGTTTGAGTTTAGGTCAGGATATGTACTAGAGTCTATAAATGGTAGTGTGGTTTACCACAACCACCACTTGAACCACAATATTGTATTGCTAAAAAAGATCGAGAAGAGATATTAAACTCAAAAGAGGTATAGTGAGTCTGATTTGATTGCTTATGCTTTGATTATAGCCCGAGTTATTGTTTCCAATGAAGAAATTGTTATAGAGGTAGTTAGCTGTGTTCATTCTGATATTGATTGATACCTTAATGGTAAAGGGTCTCTTAGAGGGTACATTTTTACTATGACCATTCATGACTTCCAAAGAAGCAGTTATCATAGTAGTGTTGACTTTGAGAAGTATGGTGATGAATCATTTGTATATCTACTCTTATATGTTGATGATATGTTGATACGCCAAGGATAAAGAAGATATAAGAAAGATGAAAGCCCAGCTAGGTGAAGAATTTGATATTATTGTGAGCAAAGTTGCTACCGATATGATGACCAAGACACTCCTAATAATTAAGTTTTGAGCATTGCATGGACTTCATTGGTATTTTTTATTCATTTTTCCCTTAGATTTGGAAAAGATAAAGAGTTTTGTTAAAAGTGAAGTTGCATTCCATGGATTGGACTTGTTTTCAGGTGGAGATTTGTCACAATATGATCCCACTTATATCTGAAGTTGGTAGTATAAGTCTTGAAGGAGTTAAAGAAGTCAAAGGTGGAACAAGGAGAAAAAAAAGCCATAGAAATGATCGATGTCCGTGCATGGAGTGATCAAGCTATTCACGTGCATGGAGCGATTTTTTTAAAGAATCCAACATTCACTATTCATGTCTCAAACACTGGAGCGATCAAGCTATCGCTCAACGCCTGCTAGACCACCATTTGAGCAGTCACTAAGCACTCTTCCGGGCTCTCTATCAACTCTATTACGTAACCTTAGCAGGTTAGACTAATTTTAGACCTTTTGATGCCCCTCGGGTGAATACAGTTCGTGGTTTTGGCAGTTTTTACATTCCTATTCTACCTAAAACACTCCATTATTTGTTAGGCATTTTTTTTTTGGTGAAACATTTATTGAAAACAACCCTCACTTGTGGTGGAGGAATACCGTGGCGACAAGAAAGCCTTACAAAATAGACCAATCAACTCATTTACGTATACAGGGAGCTCCAATGCGATCCAACCGAACAAGTCCTCGAGTGCACACAGTCAAGTCAACACAAGATGCAAATTGCTGCATTATACCTTGTGCACCTAATTTTGCTAATAAATCCGCCACTTGATTCCCTTCCTTGAACTGGTGTGAAAATTGTATCTTAAATAAACTCATTAAATTCAATAACTCCTCCCAAAAATCCCACAAATACCAAACTGTGCATTTGCATTTAAACATCCATTCTACAAAGATCTTGGAATCACATTCAATGTCAACATGAAAAACTCCGATGTACTGGCAAAGTTTAAGTCACTCAATAATGGCTCTCAGCTCAGCTTCATTATTTGATTCTATTCCAAAATTAGTGGCAAACGCCACCCACACCATTCATTTTTTATTACAAATCACTCCCCTTCAACCTGCCTGGCCTGGGTTTCCTAAACTACTCCCATCTACATTGATCTTTACTCTCCTAGCCATTGGGTTTTTCCAAGTTACCAACCGTATAGGTGATAGTTTTCTGACCATACAAGTAATGCCCATATCTGTTAGGATATTTTCCTCCTCACATGTCAATATTCTGGTCTTTGTAATATTATTAGCCAATTGCTGCAACCAAGATTTAATGGACAAAACAATATCTTCAACTAATTCATAAAATTCTTCCATCCTTGCTCTACATCTTCGAATCCAAAGCCTCCAAGTTACTAAACATGGGACTAGCCCCTATAAGAACCCTAGTTGAAAGGATCTCTTCGCTCGAGCCCACCAAATTTGTATCCTATCCCACCAAGCTTGTTTTTCATGCCATTTGACGCCAAGAGTAGAGGAAAGCCTCCTCCACACCTCATCTGCGAATTCTTTAGAGCTTAAAACATGGTTAGTATCCTCTTCATGGCCAGTTGTGTAGCAGTTACACCAAAGCACCATAGCCACTCCAACTAGACGTATCCTATCGTCAACACTAAGACTCCCCGACAAAGCCTTCCATATCACAACTGAAGCCTCTTAGGGAGAGCATTATGCCACACCCATTTTGCTCACTCTACCGTGGAAGCCCTTATTCGAATCACATCCCAAGAACTACTGGTTGAGAATTTTCTATTTACATTTGGTCTCCACATAAGAATATACTTTGCAGGTTTTCGAACTCCTACCTTTTCAATTATATTTGTAGCAATATCAGCCCCTACTAACTGACCCAACCTATCAACATCCCAGCCAGTTTCTAGGAAGATTTCTTAAACCTTCAAGCCAGGTTGGACAATCTGTTCCACTTTTTGGCAAAGTGGACCTTCCTTCAGCCAGTTATCATACCAAAACGATATTTTTCCTTCCCTTATCTTCCATTGACTATTAGCAACCACATTAGGGAAACAATCCACCACAGATTTACAAAACCTTGATCCCACACGACCTAGATTCCCTGCATCCACCAAACCCTTTTTCACATATTTTGCTTTGAAAAAACGAGTCCACAACGAATCAGCAATAAGCACTATCCAAGCAAACGTCATATGTAGAGACATTTGGATTTCTTCAAACTTATGAACACAGAGGCCTCCTTCCATCCATGGTTTACAAATTTTCTCCCATGAGACCCATTTTTTCCTAGTTTTTCCGTTAACTTCACCCCAAAAAAATGAGGATAATTTGAAGTTTAACGTCTTAAAATCTGATTTAGGAACACTTAGAACGGATAGTAAACGGGTTGCCATACATGACAAAATGTTTCAATAGAACAAGACGACTCCCTTGTAATAAAAACTGCATTTTCCAACCTGCATTCTTTTTTTGAACTTTCTCTACTAGAAAATGTAGATGACGAGTAGTCAATCTTCCTACCACCACTGGCACCCCCAAATAGATTATTGGAAAGGAACCCTCTCTAAAAAGAACTTAATCGAAGAACCTCGTGCTTGTGAGATGCTTCACAATGTTTAGTAAAGAAGATAGCTAACTTTTCTGTTGGCGTGAGCTGTTAAAAGTTAGTTTTTAGGAAACAAAATCATATCATTTTTAAAGGGAATAGATTTAGTTAATTAGCTACAATTTATGTATTATCCAAAATAGGAGCATCCCTTCTCCTATATAAATCTGTACACTATCAATTAGTATGATATAGAAAAAAAATACCTTTTTTTGTATAATTCTGACATGGTATCAGAGCAAGGCACACGGTCCATGGCCTTCTTCTTCTAAGTCTTTGGCCTGCTTCTTGTAAACATTTTCACAAACACATGGAGGGCTCCACCATTATCACCGATCCCAGCCACTCTCCACCTGATACCGAGACCATACTCACAGATCTCACTACCAAAATCTCTGAAGCCTTAACCAAAACACACACGACAGCCCCACTCATTGAGAACTCACCCCAAATTGGTATCAAACTAAACAATGCAAATTATGGATTATGGTCCCAGGTTATGGAAATGTATATTTCCGAAAAAGACAAATTAGGCTACGTTAATGGTGATGCTCCTCCACCTCTACCAATTGACCCGAACTTCCGAAAGTGGCGAACTGAGAATGCCATTGTCAAGGGATGGATTATAAATTCTCTAGACCCTGCCCTTATTGGCAATTTCATCCGTTTTTCCACTGCCAAGGAAGTTTGGGATGCAATTGCCACCACTTTTTTTGATGGGAATGATAAATCCCAAGTTTACGACCTTCGAAGAAGGGTGACTCGACTAAGATAAGCCGATGGATCTGTGGAAAAATACTATACCCAACTGCAGGGGTTGTGGCGAGAAATTGATTTCCGTCGCCCAAATCCGATGAAGTGCGCTACTGACATTTGCTACTTCAATAATCTAACCCAAGAAGATAGAGTTTATACCTTCCTCGATGGACTCGATGATTGGCTCGACAGTGCTCGTAGTGCAGTGTTGCAGATGGAGCTGTTTCCTACCGTCGAACAAGCATATGCGTATGTTCGGCGAGAGGCACTACGACAGGCGGTCATGGCACCTACAGATTCTGATGGGCCTCTTGGAGCGATTCTTGCCACCAAAGGGTTGAAGCTGGGATCAACTACTGGAGTGTATTCCACGAAAGGGAGCTCAAATAAAGGCGGGTCTAATAAGTCAAAGGGGGTAGATGATTAAATTAAATGCTCTTACTATGGAAATAACAAACATACACGAGAGAACTGCTTTAAACTTAACGGGTATCCTGATTGGTGGCATGAATTGCAAGAAAAAAGGGACAAAAATGGGGCTGGTACTAATAAGCGAACAGGCAAAGCAGCCGTGTCAACTACAGACTCTCAATTATCTTTGATTCCTCAAAATGGCTCCCTTCAAGATATGGATCCCTCATCCGAACTAGGTAAATTTGATTCAGCCTATATTACATCCTCCAGCGACGATAGTAATAATTTTTGGTTACTTGACTCTGGAGCAACTGACCAAATGACATATGATGAAAGAGATTTTATTCAAAGGTCCTCACCTCGATGCACCACTGTTGCGAACGCTAACGAAGTTATTTTCCCAGTCATTGGAGCCGGCTCTTTATCTTTGTCACCTTCCCTACATTTATCCCATACTTTACTTGTTCCATCACTTTCACATAAATTATTGTCTGTAAGTCAGGTGACTACTGAATTAAATTGTGTGGTACTCATTTATCCAAACTTTTGTCTTCTTTAGGATATTCTCACCAAGGAGATACTTGGGCGTGGTACTAAGAGAGGGGGGTTATACTACATGGAGGATTTCAGTATTGGCCGCACTCATCATGTCCAGAGTAATGGCAAGGATCGACAGATCTGGTTATGGCGTCGTCGTCTTGGACATCCATCATTCGGTTATTTAAAGCATTTATTACCTAACCTTTTTTCGAATAAGGAAGTTTCTGATTTTAAGTGTAATACTTGCATTTTAGTGAAAAATCAACACACCTCTTATTTGTCAAGCATGAATAAAAGCAATATTCCTTTTACTTTAATACATTCTGATGTATGGGGGCCTTCACCTACTGCTACAATATCCGGGGTTCGTTGGTTTGTTACCTTTATTGATGACTGCACTCGCATGACCTGGCTATATTTACTAAAAAATAAAGATGAAGTGTTCAAAGTATTTCAATCATTCCATGCCATGATCCAAACTCAATTCTCTGGCAGACTCAGGGTTCTTTGTTCCGATAATGGTGGTGAATTTATTAACCAACGCTTTCAGACCTATTTTGAACAACATGGCCTCATTCATGAGACGACTTGTTCTCAGACTCCTCAACAAAATGGCATTGCTGAGCGGAAAAATCGACATATTCTTGAGACAGCAAGAGCTCTCCTTCATGGGACCTATGTTCCAAATTGCTATTGGCCTGATGCAGTGTCTACAACTGTATACCTCCTCAATCGGATGCCTTCTAAGGTCTTAAATTTTAAGACTCCACTTCAGGTCCTATCATCTCATGTTTATCTACCCACAACCCTCATGCTTCCACCTTGAGTATTTGGTTGTGTGGCATATGTACATCTTCACAAAAATCAATGGACAAAACTTGATCCATGTGCTCTCCGATGTCTCTTCGTGGGATATGCTACACATCAGAAGGGCTATCGATGCTATGATCCATCCTCCAAACACACATATGTAACTATGGATGTCACTTTCTCGAAATCTGACACATTTTTCTCTCCGATACCCAATTTCCCTCTTCAGGGGGAGACAAGGGATAAAGAGTCAAATTGGTTGAAGTTCAAATGGTCAAATAATACCGATAGAGAGATAGCTCCGATAGATAGTGACACAGGGAATGTTACGACTCAAGAAGTTGAACCAACTATAGAAGCTGAACCAGAACCCCCTTCTCTAGTATCTGCAGACCCAACTCCTGAGAATAACACTGAGGTAAGCACTCCTCCACATATAAGCAATTTAGATACTCCTGGTGGCTATACTTTACCTTTCAGGCATAATCGAGACAAACCGCCAAACAGATACTCTCCAGACATTGAAGAACGAAGATCAAAAATATCCAATTGCCAACTACGTATCCACCATGAAGTTTTCTGAACCAGTGAAAGGTTTTGTACATGCTCTCATTTCAAATCATGTTCCATCAGGAATTCAGGAAGCCTTATCAGACTCCAAATGGACTCAGGCAATAAAAGATGAAATGGATGCACTAGTAAAGAACAACACATGAACATTGGTTCCACTACACAAAGGAAAAAAGGCAGTAGGATGTAGATGGGTATTCTCCATTAGACACAAGGTAGACAGGTCCATTGAACGATACAAAGCAAGGTTAGTTGCAAAAAGGTATACACAAACGTGTGGGATAGACTACCAAGAGACTTTTTCACCGGTTTGCTAAATTAAACCCTGTCAGAATAATATTATCTCTAGCAGCTAACCTTGACTGGCCACTACATCAGCTTGATGTGAAGAATGCATTCCTTCATGGCGATCTCGAAGAGGAAGTCTATATGGATCTCCCTCGGGGATATACAGGGCCTTCACCCAATATTGTGTGTAAGTTGCAATGAGCACTATCTGGCTTGAAGCAGTCACCTCGAGCATGGTTTGGACGATTCAGTGTAGCAATGAAGAAATATGGGTTCAAACAGAGTGACTTAGATCATACACTCTTTCTGAAACATAACAAAGGCAAAGTGACTGCGTTGATAGTCTATGTGGATGACATGATTATCACAGGGAATGATAAAGAAGAGATATCCAAAATCCATAAACAGCTGGCATTTGAGTTCAAAATGAAGAACTTGGGAGGTCTAAAGTATTTCTTGGGAATTGAAGTTGTCAGATCCAGGCAAGGTATATTCCTATCCCAAAGAAAATATGTCCTAGACTTACTAGCTGAGGTGGGGATGTTGGAATGCAAGCAAGCAGATACTCCAATCATCCAGAACCATCGACTAAGTGAGTGCTTTGATCAAGTGCCGGCTGATAAATGGATATATCAGAAGCTAGCTGGTAAACTTATATACCTGTCACATACCCGTCCAGATATTGCCTATGCTGTAAGTGTGGTTAGCCAGTTTATGCATAACCCTGGTAAAGATCACATCGATGCTGTGACACGAATACTTTGGTACCTAAAGTCCTCACCACGTTTTCAAAGAATAATCACTTGAGAATTAATGGCTATACAGATTCAGATTGGGCTGGAAACATTTCAGATAGAAGGTCTACCTCGGGCTACTTCATGTTTGTGGGTGAAAATCTTGTTACGTGGAAAAGTAAGAAGAAAAAGGTGGTATCATTATCAAGTGCTGAAGCGGAGTTTCGAGGAATGGCAAAAGGACTGTGTGAACTACTCTGGGTCAAGAAACTACTCATTGAACTTGGCTTTGCACCTACCTCTGAGATGGATCTCTACTGTGACAACAAAGCTGCCATCGCTATATCTCATAACCCAGTTCAACACGACAGAACAAAACATGTGGAAGTAGATCGACACTTCATCAAGGAAAATCTGGTGGCAAAGATAATTCGTTTTCCTTTTGTAAAGTCCGAAGACCAACTAGCAGACATACTCACAAAGGCAATTTCAAACAAGTATTTTCACAACTCACTTGACAAGTTGGGTATCAGAAACTTGTATGCATCAACTTGAGGGGGAGTGTTGGCGTGAGTTGTTAAAAGTCAATTTTTACGAAACAAAATCATATCATTTTTAAAGGGAATAGATTTAGTTAATTAGCTACAATTTCTGTATTATCAAAAATAGGAGCATCCCTTCTCCTATATAAATCTGTACACTATCAATTAGTATGATATAGAAAAAGAAATACCTTTTTTTGTATAATTCTGACATTTTCCTTATTCATGAGTTGACCTGTCCATTTTTCATATAACTGAAATGTCTACATTAAAGCCTTCATCGATCTTTTACTTCTGTTACTAAAGACTACAATGTCATCAGCATATAGCAAATGCGACGCTAAAGGTGCACCACGGGGATGTGAGAAAGCACCTATGCAACCATGTGAGAAGGCACCTTTCTCAGTAGCCTAGTCAACACCTCTTCCATGAATAAAAAAAAAAAATGAAAAAAAGAAAAAGAGGTATGGGGATATAGGATCACCTTGCCTCAGACCCTGGGAGGGCTTAAAAAAGCCCTGTGTGGTTCCATTCATCATAATAGAGAATTATATTCATTGTATAGAGCTGCCATGAAGCCATTTTTTACACTATTCTAGGTCTGGCAAAATTATATTCATCTGCCCTATTGGGCTCTTTAAGATTGTATTGTCTGCTATAGTGTACGTGTGTCTACAAGAGAGAGAGGATCGTCATCTTTGAATTGAGTTATTTTGTTCGTATAGCAAAGAAATGATAAAATATAAAGGGAGAAAGATTTTGTAACTAGTTACTTTTCTTAACAAAATGAAATTTGTTATCTACCAAAAATAATTAATTGTGCAAAATGAAAATGAATGTAACGTCTATTGTCAAAATTGTCTCCAGACAATTTAAATTAAATTGTCAGGGAGGACTAGAGTGATTGACGTAGTCAAAAACCTATGCAAGAATTAGCACGAACAAATAATTCACAATTGACACGTGGATTGACAATAAAGGCTGAAAATTCTGGATGATATCTCACAAAGTTTCCTCTACTCAAAATTCACCAAGAGATAAATCACGAAAATAAACAGTTTAAATTCCTTGGTAATGTTTGACGGATGTGCACTGAGGATCATCGATTGTATTAGTATTATCAACAACTGCAAACAATATCTTGACGACATTATAATCGATAGTTGTTGTAGGATGTGTGTTGGATCAATTTACGACAACGCTATTGATGATATTATCACTTGTAATCATCGATAATCAACATTATAATTGTTTCATTGACGAATATGTGTCAGGGATCGTTCACTGTATTGCTATTGATAATCATTGACAATATATTCGAAGATATTATCATTGATAATCTTGACAGATCTGTGTCATGGATCACCGGCTGTATTGTTGTTGATATTCCAGCTTAAATACCATCAAGTACAGATTTTTGACAATTATAGTCGATTATCATTTCTTTCATTTAAAATATGTTTTATAATTAGTTGTGAAAGTATTTCTTAGAAAAACGTTCTTAAGTAGATGAAGTCACCTCCGAGTCTCGGAAGAGTATACACCTCTGACTTGAATTCAAGTTGGTAGAACGCTTTAAAGTTGAAATGACTTGTGACTTGTGAAATATTAAGATATTATTGATAGAGAAATAAAAAAAATTAAATGAACATAATGATTTTAAAATTATGAATTTTAGGGTGGTTCGTATATAAACTTGCTTACAACAACAATTTTTAATAGGACTACGAATTTGTGATTGAATGCCGCATGTACTTGGAATACATTTCATAACAATTTTCTATTTCTAGTTTGTGTATTTATGAATGGATGTCTTATATATGTAAAATTTATGAATGAATGCCTTATAATTTTTCTTTATATGAGATTCAAATTGTAGTAAACTTTTCCTATAGAAATATCTTTCGTTAGTTTCAAGTAATTTCAACATTTGTCTAACAGATTTTTAAAAAGATGGGCATCCAATTATGAATTTATGAAAAATAGCAATAGCAATTTTTTTTATATGATGTTCTCTAGTACACATTGAATACACAAAGGTAATTAGCACATAACGTTCATTCCTTTCAATATTATTGTGTAAACCGTTCTTATCTTTCACTTTATATATATATATATATATA